>NC_066525.1:17162429-17197429 GCF_024679095.1 Eriocheir sinensis | reverse complement strand
ATTCCATTCCTTCCACAAAAGCTTATCTCTCTTTCCTTCTCTCTCTCCCTCTTTCCTTCCTCCCTTACATACATTTGCCTTCTTCGTCTTCTCAGCTACAGTCCCTCCACTTTCTCTTTCCACCTTCCCTTTGTCATTCCTTCCTCTTTTTCTCCTCTTATAAAACCCTTATTTCACAAACCATCAACATGATTTCTTTCTTTATGTAAGCTCCTATTTCCCCTTAAAAACACCCTATATCTCGGCCTTTCCCCCTCTTCTTACCAATACACAGTCTTCAATAACATCAGAGCACAGTACACTCCTCTCCCATATACTCATGCATCATTCATTCCCTATTTCTTACCTCCCTATAACCACCATCACCTCTGTACCTTCTCGTCCCAGCAAATTCATTCTCCGCCTTTCACCACGCACCCGCATCATATTCTGCCCACGTACCTTCTCTACACTATCAGCTTTCAACGCTCATACCCTCCCATACCTTGTGCCCTTTATTCTTCATCGGCTTCTCTCGCTCTACCGTCCACCATCCTACCTGCCGCGCACCTGTTTGCCTACACCTCTCTTTCTTTAATCAAGCTACGTAGGTCTTCCATTACTTGCTGTTAAACCCCTTCACCTTCATCCTTCTCTTCCTCTTCTCCATTATTTCATAGTTCCTAAGTTCCAGGTTTATTCGTGTAATTATTTCCATTATCTCAGTCTATCATCTTGCTTTGCGTCCATCTTTTCCAATGCCTTAAGATAACTCGTCCGTTTTTAACTGGTTCCACTGTTACTGTCTAGTGAAATTTCCTTTCTCCCTTCCTTCCTTCCATCCTTCCTTTCAATTCAAACTCTTTCCCCTCATTTTATTTGGTCATCACTCACTCCTGCTGCAACTGAACTGTACACCACTTGTATCTTTGCCTTCCTTCATTCCTGCTTACCTTACCTACTTCTTTTTCTCCCTTCCACTCTTACACTCCACACTCCTTTTCCAGGCAAGGGAGGTAAATGAGTGTGTTTAGGAACATGACACTGAAACTGGTACTAAGGAACAATCTCTCTCTCTCTCTCTCTCTCTCTCTCTCTCTCTCTCTCTCTCACACACACACACACACACACACACACACACACACACACACACACACACATTCTGACTCGCCAAAGACGATCTGTTGGGAATACTGATGCTTCATTATCTCTCTCTCTCTCTCTCTCTCTCTCTCTCTCTCTCTCTCTCTCTCTCTCTCTCTCTCACAAACAAACACACACACACACACACACACGAGGTGCAAAAGCATGCAAAATTCTAAGAAATACAAAGAAAATGAAACAGAAACAAGAAAACCTGGAAAGAAAAGCAACTCTAAGCGAAGAGGAGGAGGAGGAGGAGGAGGAGGAGGAGGGGTAAAAGGGGGAGATGGCCATAAAGCACCATCGTGGAACACACACACACACACACACACACACACACACACACACACACACACACACACACACACACACACACACACACACACACACACACACACACACACACACACACACACACACACACACACGCGCGCGCTATCGTCGCTTGTCTCTTGCATTTTTTTTCTTTCGTTTTTTTCCCTTGACTCCAAAAGGCGTTGTTTACGTAAGTGACTGATGGAGGGGTGATGGCTCCCGCCCACTCTCTCTCTCTCTCTCTCTCTCTCTCTCTCTCTCTCTCTCTCTCTCTCTCTCTCTCTCTCTCTCTCTCGGCGACCGCTCAGTAGTCCTACTGATAGACTGTAAATATAAAATACGTAAATAAACAAATGTAAATAATAAATAATATGAGAGATAAATCGGAGAGAGAGAGAGAGAGAGAGAGAGAGAGAGAGA
Source organism: Eriocheir sinensis (assembly GCF_024679095.1). NCBI lineage: Eukaryota > Metazoa > Arthropoda > Malacostraca > Decapoda > Varunidae > Eriocheir > Eriocheir sinensis. The sequence goes on along the minus strand of NC_066525.1, from coordinate 17,195,572 downwards.
GAGAGAGAGAGAGAGAGATACAACCTGGCACACAAACAGACAGACAGAGGCAATGAGATAAGGAGACAGACAGGTTAGGTAGACAGGCATGTAGTGAGAGATGGACACATATTTACAAGTAGACAGATGGACGGACAGACAGACAGACACAGAGGAAGGCAAATAGAGGCAATGAACACAAATACATACTAAACGAACCATAAAAGAGGCACAGCTTTAAAAATAATTAGACCTATGCAAGACCATATTTTTATAGATGACCATCCGAATTGAAATGAAAATAATAATGATAATAAAATTCCCATTGCAGGCACCCTACATTTTTTTTTACGTCTCCGCCTATAGCGCCTTTTCTAAATCCATCTCTCATTTACAAGCTTCCTCCTAACTATGACCTTTTTCACTCTACACTCTAAATACAACAAAGGTTTTATTATATTCTTAACCGACTAGCTTATTTTTTTTTTCTCTGCTTCCTTAATTCCTCTCTCTCTCTACCCTCCACCTTCCCTAACTGCCACCCGCCTGACTGGCTGTATCGCTCTTTCTTTAATCTATCTACGTAAGTCTCCTTCTACATGCTGTTAAACCCCTTCACACTTCGTTCTCCTTTTCCTTTCCTCTTTTCCCACTAACATGACATCCTTTATCCAGCATTTCTAGATTTCCTTACAAACTCTTGCGCTTTAAAGTTCCAACGTCGTGCTTCTTATTTTTTTTTTATGTTCCCCTCCATCGCTCGATTTTCAATGCAATGTAATGGTACAAAAAGGAGAAAACACGTAAGTAAAAAGGAGTGGATGAAAATCTAAGTATTCTTTCCCATCATACATACTAACATGCATTCACGTACTTATATACATGCTGATATTCATATATACATATATATGCACATAAATGCTTTCACACACATATGCATACATACATACATACATGCTCATGAAACTAACCAGAGGGGAAGATGGATCACTTTCATCTTGTCAATTAAAGTTACCAGATGATTTGTGTGTGTGTTTGACTGTGTGCATGTGTGTGTGTGTGTGTGTGTGTGTGTGTGAGAGAGAGAGAGAGAGAGAGAGAGAGAGAGAGAGAGAGCACAATAAACAACCCTGATACTGTAATACAATGATGCCAACACATTCATCATGCTAAACAAAATAATACAAAATACGTGGATTAGATCAAAAATTAAATATACGAGTCCACCCTGAGCTTCGAAGTACAAGGCATCCACAAGTAGTACATATCAATAACTCATAAAACAATAATGCAACTCACAAATACATCTAAATCTTACTAGCCACGGGACAAATATGGATACAAGCACAGGTAACACAGGTAAGCAGCACAGATATACAAGGAAAAATAAATAAAATCAGTATATAAATCGAAAAGAAGAATTGGTCTATAAACTCCAATTAACCTGGCCGGAGGTGGGCCCATCTTGATCCCACCTGTCAAAATGGAGGCTTCCTTAAATTAACCTGAGCCCCGTAAATACTCCCACACACACCTGCACGGCCTTCATAATTAGTATTCAGCTCCCTAACGAAAGATTTATCACCTCTGCAATCTCTCGTTCATTAACCTCCTTTAAATTTCATTGTGTGTTTGTGTGTTAGCTTGTTTGATAGCGAGACGTCTTTTTTTGTCTGCTTTGGTTGGTTGAATATCTTCTATTATGCATTTTTTTTTCTATGCAATTTGCTCTACTTTTTTTTCTGCCTTTATAGGTTTTTGGAGCACTGATTGCTTGACCTTCAGCGTATCATTTAAATAGTATTCTCTAGTTTGGCTTCATGTTCTTCGTAATATTTTTTTAACTAACATATACTTTTGCTCTCTTTATCCCTTCCCAGTGTCTTTCTTCAATCAATCTCGTACAGCACGGTATGCCTTTTTTTCTGTTTTTATTTTATCTATATATCTTTCTTAGCAATTCCTATTTCTTTCATGTCTATATCTCACATTATTTTCGCTTTCATTTCCACTCTCTCTCTCTCTCTCTCTCTCTCTCTCTCTCTCTCTCTCTCTCTCTCTCTGCCGGGCACAAGTTCGTTAGTACCTGACCTCACCTGTCATTCGTAACTCACACAGGTATTGTGCTGTGGCCCGGTGCCGTATTTTCACCCCAACATATGGCCGCCCGCTACACTCAGTGACCGTGAGAATTTATGAGACGAAATCGCCATAACTAAGAACCAAGTGACACAGCAAAGAGTTACTCCCACTTCCAATTTCTTCTATTTCTCTCTCTCTCTCTCTCTCTCTCTCTCTCTCTCTCTCTCTCTCTCTCTCTCTCTCTCTCTCTCTCTCTCTCTCTCTCTCCAGGCCGCACTTGCCTCCTTTCTTGATCTTCTTCTTCTTCTTCTTCTTCTTCTTCTTCTTCTTCTTCTTCTTCTTCTTCTTCTTCTTCTTCTTCTTCTTCTTCTTCTTCTTCTTCTTCTTCTTCTTCTTCTTCTTCTTCTTCTTCTTCTTCTTCTTCTTCTTCTTCTTCTTCTTCTACATCTTCTTCTTCTTCTTCTTCTTCTTCTTCTTCTTCTTCTTCTTCTTCTTCTTCTTTTTAATCCGTGCTTGGCATTGTCCGAGGAATATTTTTTTGTCATCTCAATTGGTTTGCCTTTTTTTTATTTAGTCTGATATTTTCTCCTTCTTAATATTTTTTGTCTGATTTGATCTTGAGTGTTTTTTGCCAAAGCTTTTGTTGTCATCGTTTTTTTTCAAGAATCTGTTTTCCCCGTTGTCATTATCATTGCTCTATATTTCTTCGTTCTTGATATTTATGTTATACTTTTTGCCTTTTGGTTCGTCCTTTTATTTATTTTTCGTCTTCATTATGTTGTTGTTGTTGTTGTTGTTGTTGTTGTTGTTGAAGTTTATTTTTATTATTATTTTCTTTCTTTTTTTTAACTCCTTTTTCTTATTTCTTTCTTCTTTTTCCTCTTCTAATTCTATTTTTTCTTCTTCACTTTCCTCTACTTTTTTATTCTTATTTTTCTTCCTTTAAAACCTCCTCCTCCTCCTCCTCCTCCTCTTCCTCTCCTTCGTTCTCGTCCTCGTCCTTGTCCTCGTCCTCCCCCTCCTCTTTCTACCCCATCTCCTTCTCCTCCACCTCTTCCTCTACCACTGCCTCCTCCTCCTTCTACTCTCCGCCTCCGAACATTCTATTTTTCTTCCACGCCGACCATTAACATTCTATGGACTCTCACAACATACATCTTCGGCCCTTCCCTTCCTTGTAATTAATCACCGTGACAAACGCAAAGAGAGAGAGAGAGAGAGAGAGAGAGAGAGAGAGAGAGAGAGAGAGAGAGAGAGAGAGAGAGAGAGAGAGAGAGAGAGAGAGTTATGTCTATCCTATATGTTTCAGTGACTAATAACGTTTGAAAGTAAATTAGGAAGGAATCAAATATGGCAAATGAAAGAGAATGAGGCAACGAAGAAGCAAGGGTCGCATGAAAGGAAAAAAAACAAGGAAGACATGTAGAGACTCATCCATAACTCTAATAATTTAACTAACTCTTCATACATCTGTCTATCCCGCAATCGCCGTCGTCCATACAAATTAATACAAATGAAAGACTTGCGTAAAAAATCTGTGAAGAAAGTATTAAGATGGATCATGAAATACTGAAGCGAATACATAAATATTTGATGATGCAGTCGTCTTTGCGGCCCTTACCTTTTACGACAAAGAAGGCAAATTTAATGAATAATAAAAAAATAATTCCAGCAGGCTGCAACTCGCCTCTAATTAAAAAAAAATATAGCCCTGGGGAAAATGCCCAAAGGAATGATAAATTTGGGATAACATTCTTCTTGATAATTCCCTCTTCAAACAGTTAAACCATAGGAAAGAGGATTTACAGACGGATGAAATATTTTAGCGAGTTTATCGGTGAAGGAATGAAGATACTGATTAGCTCTTGCATTGGGAAGTTGGACAAAATAGGGATGAGAACGGGTAGACTGTCTGGTGCAGCGATATCTCGGAAGGTGTGGAAGTATAGGATTAGCAAGTTTAATGGAGTAGTTAGCATGAAAACAGCGATTAAAGATAGCAAGGGAGATTACATTGCAACAGGATCAAAGACTTAGAAGGTATTCAGTATGTGCAAAGGAAATTATGTGGCGATAATGTCCATTCTGTCCGTATCTTCGAGTTCATGAGTTAATAAATTGATAAAGAAAAAGTTAAGGAAAAGCAGGGAAAAAACACAACAGGCCTTAGACAAATTTAGAAAGAAAAGAAAATCAAATGTAAAATAAATAAAAAAATGTATGACGTTCTAAGCAAAAACTGGAAAAATTAAATAAAAATAAACGCATAAACAATGATCAAAAAAAAACATGAAGAAAAACGGGGAAAAAAACACAAGACTAAGACAAAACTAGAAATAAAAATAAAGAAAGGTAAAAGAAAAAAATGGATGAAAGATTTTACAGAGTTTATCAGTGAAGGAATGAATTAGCTCTTGCATTGGGAGGTTGGACAGGATAGGGATGAGAACGGGTAAACACTCTGGTGCAGCGATGATGAAAAGAAAAATAGAAAAAAACTGAATACACATAAACGCAAAAAAAAAAAAAAAAAAGATCGGGAAAAAACATGCAGAAAAGCAGGGGGAAAAAACATGACTTGGACAAAACTAAAAAAAAAAAAAAATCCAATGTGAAAGAAAAATAGGAAAAATTGAAAAGACGCACACAAACAAAAAAAATAACAAAGGACTGGGAAAAAGAAAGACCAACGTAACCAACCTGAAGACACGCGTGAGGCTGGGAAAGGAATAACACGGAGGACGGGAACACGGGGAGAGATAATCCTTTGGGCGAGGGTATGCAAATCGCGGCTGTAAAGTTCGTTTTTATCTGTTTGTTTTGTATGCCTGTGTGCTATTGTTTTGGTCTCCAGTACGAAGGGTCTCTCTCTCTCTCTCTCTCTCTCTCTCTCTCTCTCTCTCTCTCTCTCGCTCATTATGTAGTTATAAATTCATTCTCTATATATAAATAAGACATAAGATTATACTATGCGCGGGTGAACATCGAGAAGAGCGGAAAAAATACAAAAAAAAAGGAAAAATCCCTCTCCTTCTCTCTCTCACTCACTCGCTCAGTATGTAGTTATCAAATCATTCTCTCTATATAAATGAGACATAAAATAATACTATGCGCGGGTGAACGATCGAGAAGAGCGGAAAAAATACAAAAAAAAAGCAAAATCCGTAACAGTTATCCAAAATATTATCGAGACAAAACAATTATGTGCGAGGCGAGGCGAAAAATACACGACACTAATAAGGGTGAACCGCGAAACCTGGATAAACAAGGCATCTTAATAATAAACAACGGGGTAAATAAGTAAAAGCCACGGTAATCATTTAGAGCGAGGAGCTTCTGCACTGCCTCATTATCCTAAGCTTTTTGACTTCGTGAGAGGCTCCATTTAGCGTTAATAAGGGGAGATAACAAGGGTAGAAGGAGGAGGAGGAAGAGGAGGACCAGGACGAGAAAGACGAGAGGGAAGAGGGCGAAGAGGAATAGAAGGTAAAGGAGAATGAGGAAAATGTGAGTGGAGGACGAGGAGGAGGAGGAGGAGGTTGAGGACGAGGAGAAGGAAAAGGAGAATAAAGAAAATGTGAATGGAGGACAAGGAGGAGGAAGAGGAGGACGAGGAGAAGGTAAAGGAGAATGAAGAAAATGTGAATGGAAGACGAGGAGGAGGATGAAAGGAGGACGAGGAGAAGGTAAAGGAAAATGAGGAAAATGTGAACGAAAGACGAGGAGGAGGACGAAGAGGAGGACGACGAGAAGGTAAAAGAGAATGAGGAACATGTGAACGAAAGACAAGGAGGAGGACGAAGAGGAGGACGAGGAGAAGGTAAAGGAGAATGAGGAAAATGTGAAAGAAAGACGAGGCGAAGGAGGACGAACAGAAGGAGGAGGAGAAGGTAAAGGAAAATGAGGAAAATGTGAACGGAAGACGAGGCGAAGGAGGACGAACAAAAGGAGGAGGAGAGGGTAAAGGAAAATGAGGAAAATGTGAACGGAAGACGAGGCGAAGGAGGACGAACAGAAGGAGGAGGAGAAGGTAAAGGAAAATGAGGAAAATGTGAACGGAAGACGAGGAGGAGGACGAAGAGGAGGACGAGGAGAAGGAGGAGGAGAAGGTAAAGGAAAATGAGGAAAATGTGAACGGAAGACGAGGAGGAGGAGGAAAAGGTAAAGGAAAATGAGGAAAATGTGAACGGAAGACGAGGCGAAGGAGGACGAAGAGAAGGAGAAGGTAAAGGAGAATGAAGAAAATGTGAACGGAAGACGAGGCGAAGGAGAACGAAGAGAAGGAGTAGGAGAAAGTAAAAGAGAAGAAGAAATTGTGAACGAAAGACGAGGCGAAGGAGGACGAAGAGAACGAGGAGGAGAAGGTAAAGGAGAATGAGGAAAACATGAAGGGAGGAAAGATTGAGAAATGGAAAATGTTGAAAGAGGAAAGTGGAAAAAAACAAGCAAGCAAACACACACACACACACACACACACACACACACACACACACACACACACAGGCATCGGATAAACAGGTTCCCTTAACGTGGCTGTTGAGTGGAGGGACGAGGCTCTGTGGCCGTGTAAGACTCAGCACAATAAATAAAGAAATCGTACCGTGAAAAATATTAGAAAGTTAGCCATCACTTAGAAAATAAAAGAATATAAGCGATCCATAAATATAGTAAAGGTGTCAACTTAGTAATAACCTGAGAATATAGAAGAAAAGATAATTACAAAGAAGGGAATTTAGCGCTTACGTAATAATACACAGATAGGGCGATAAAATAAGAAAGAAACGTCAAATACTAGTGAGAAATTATGAGAAAATGCGAGGTGTGAAAATCAAAGAAATAAGTAATGAGGAAAAAACGATAATGTAAGAGTAGACAGCAAACGAAATATGAAATAAAATAAATACTAACCCCAAAATAAAAAAAGATATAAAACGCGTTAAAATGGGTGAGTATATCGAGGAAACAAGCAATAAAAACGATAATTTATTAATATACAGCGAATAATATCTGACTTTAAAGAAATATTACCCACGAAAACTATTAATAAGGAAACCAAAGCATAAAGCCGACTAAACAAACCAAAAAACTCTCTCTCTCTCTCTCTCTCTCTCTCTCTCTCTCTCTCTCTCTCTCTCTCTCTCTCTCTCTCTAACCATCGAAACAACAAAGAACGCAGAGCCAACACAACTTCCTCCACTTCCTTTAGCGAAATGATGCGATGTAGAGAGGAACGCCTTTACGCAATAACGTCTGATTTGAATATGAAAAGCCGGAGAGAAGGATTAGGCCAAAGAAAAGGCTAATGGTAACGGCCTCTAACAACTCTATGAGGAAGAAAGAGAACAAAACAGATCCATAAAACTGAAGTAGAAGAATGAAAGGAAGAAAAGGCGAGTAACTTCTATGGAGCCTGAATAGCGATCTCAGAGTGATATGTGTGTGTGTGTGTGTGTGTGTGTGTGTGTGTGTGTGTGTGTGTGTGTGTGTGTGTGTGTGTGTGTGTGTGTGTGTGTGTGTGTGTGTGTGTGTGTGTGTGTGAGAGAGAGAGAGAGAGAGAGAGAGAGAGAGAGAGAGAGAGAGAGAGAGAGACACACACACACACACACACACACACACACACACACACACACACACACACACACACACACACACACAGAGGCAGGTAGAAAAACAAAACCAAAAAAAAAAAAATCGAAAAACTAGCTAGAGAAGAATAATAAGAAATGCGATGAAAAATATATTAAAGGAAACAGACGGCAGTAAATAATTATCCAGAAACTCAAAATATCATCAAAACAAAACAAATCAAAGAACGAAAAAAAAAGCAGGAATAAATTAAGATTTCACCGAACACAGAGATGAAAAAGGGAACACGAAGAGCACCCCCCCCCCTCCTCCTCGTCCCCCTCCTCCTCCTCCTCCTCCTCCTCCTCCTCCTCCTCTTCAGCCCTTCTTCAGTAGACAAAGGCGTGTGTGGGGAGGCCGCGTCCCCACGTCATGGCGCGAGACATAAACACGCCAGCTAATGAGACACTGACCTGCAGGGCCTAAACGCCAGCCCTCGGCCCAGACAGGTGTGCCGAGGGAGGAGCAGGTGTGTGATGACGTCACGCTGGTTTGTTGGGGGGGAGGAAGGTGGAAGAGGTACATATATAGAAGAAGGAGAAGGAGTGGTAAAAAGTGGATAATTGGGTGGTGGCGCTGGTGAGGAAGAAGAAAGTAAAGGAGGAGAGAGAGAGCATCAGTGAAGAGGAGGAGAAGGTGAGAAGGCGAAGGAGTGAAGGAAAAAGGAGGATGGGGTGGTAATAATGGTGGAAAAGAAACTAAAGGAAGACAGAGAGCATCAGGGAAGAGGAGGAGCAGGAGGAGGGAAAGGAGGAGCGAGAGTAGGCCTAGACGGTGGTGAAAGATGATAAACCTAAGGAGAAGACCAACATTTACAATAGAATGGAGAAAAGTTGGAGTGTGTGGAGGGAGGAGGAGGAATAGGAGGAGACAGTAGTAGTGGTGATGGTGGTGGTGGTGAAGGCAAGTGGTGACGGTGGTGGTGGAGGTATTACCAAATATAACGTCGGGATGATTGAAACAAGATATGAAGAGTGGGACGGAGGAGGAGAACGTGGAGAAGAATGAAAGGAAAGCAAAGAGAAAATGGAGGAAAATTATAGTTAGAAAGAAAAGCATACTGCAACAGAGTAGACCATAAAGATAGCGAGGTACAGGTATAGATGAACGAATGGAGAAGAGGAGGAAACCAGACACCCCCCTTACCCCTCACCCCCAAAGAAGAGGGGAGGAAAGTGGGTAGTAGAGAAGGAGGGAAGGAGGAGGAGGCGGAGGAGAAAGAAGAACAAGACTCGTGGCGTGACTCTGGGTTGTAGCTGCCTCCCGCCTCCTCTTTAGCACTGTCTAAACAAAGAGGAAGAAATAATCTGGACATGAGACCGAGGAGGGAGGGCAAGACGCTTGTAAAGGATCTTATCTCGACGCAGATGACGAGGAGGAAGAGGAGGAGGAGGAAGAAGAGGAGGAAGAGAAAGAAAGAGAGGGAGAAGAGGGGAAGGTAGAAGAGATGAAAGATGAAGAGAACATGTAGTGGTGAACAAACTGATGAGATGGATGCTATGTTAAGTATTCTTTCCTTACGTTTATTCACTTTCATATTCTTCCTTTTCTTATTTCTCCACCACACTCACCGAGGAGGTACTGCAGGAGGACGACCAGAAGGAGGAGGAAGAGGACAATCACAAGGAGGAGGAGGAGGAGGAACAAGATGGAAGGGAACATCGGAGCATAAGACAACAGACAAAGAAGAATGGCTTATATGGGGGTACCTCGGCTTAATGGCTGTGCGTGCCCAACGTTACATTAGTTCGGGTACTCGATAGCGATAGGAAAATGAAAAGGCTTCCCCATGCCCGCTACTTACTCCTGCACACATACAGTAGTAGCAGTAGTAGTAGTAGTAGCAGTAGTAGTAGTAGTAGCAGTAGTATTAGAAGCAGTAGCAGTAGCAGCAGTAGGAGGAGGAGGAGGAGGAAAGGAAGAGGAAGGAAACATTTTATTTGAAACATTTTATTATCCCTGTTTTTATATTTTACATTATTTATAATTTATTAGTGCAGGGGAGCCCATTTAAAAGCTTGGGCTGAAAAAGGAGGAGGAGAAGGACAATAATACAGACGAGGATGAGGATGAGGTATACGAAAACAAGAAAAAAAAGAAAACCAAGAAAACCCAGAAAAGGCGGGGAAATGAGGGAAAAAACAATGCAGAAAACAAGGAAAAGCTGTTTGAATAAGAAAAAGGAAAGAACCTACAAAACCTTTCACCCCGAGACAGACAGAAGGACAGACGGAGAGACACAAAGACTGACAGATGGACAGACAAGCCCCAAGACGATGAAGTTAAAAAAAAAAAAGTTAGAGGAAAGAATGAAAAATAAAGATAAAAGAAAAAAAATTGAAGACGTGATGCTAATGTGTATGAGTGTATGTGTTTTCCTCTCTCTCTCTCTCTCTCTCTCTCTCTCTCTCTCTCTCTCTCTCTCTCTCTCTCTCTCTCTCTCTCTCTCTCTCTCTCTCTCTCTCTCTCTCTCTCTCTCTCTCTCTCTCTCTCTCTCTCTCACACACACACACACACACACACACACACCTTCCAGCCTTCTCCTACGCCCCCTCCACCGACCTGTCACACACGCCCTTCCCTTCAGGCACACGCGCACGCCCACGCCGCTCTTCCTGACACATATCCACGCCCTTACCCCCCCCCCATACCCTCCTCCTCCCCTTCCCCTGCCCCCCCTTACCCCCCACCGCCACCAGGTAATATAAACAGCAGAGGTCGTAATAAAAAGTAAACAATAATGTACAATAAAAAACGGAGACATGGTAATACTGAATAATAATGATAATAAAAGAGGAGCATATATCCATCGCGCGAGCATATAATATATCTAAAAAACATTGAGGATAAGAATGGAGAAAGAGTTGTTGTGAGATACGCAGAGAAATGTTTGGACTACGACACACAAACAACAAAAACAACCACTCCTCCTCGTCCTTGTCCTCCTCCTCCTCCTCCTCCTCCTACTACTACTACTACATGAAGACCCTATTGTTCCAGCACACAGTTAGTTAATAATACTATCTTACTATTCTCGTATCCTGGTCGCTATACACAAATGCTACACCTCTTACCTCAACTTCGACTGCGCCTTCGGTCAAGTGCAGCGAGGTGTGGGTGTAGCATGAGCCGAACAAGCTAGATAAGGCGCCACTATAAAAAAAAAATCCACCACGTCGAGTTGCATGCACCACAACACATGATATAAAAAAAAAGCAGACTCCAAGAGGCAATAATAATAACATATACTCGAGGAAGTTATATGTAAACTCACAACGATATACACAAAATCAAACCGAAGGAGGAACATAAAGAGAGTGAGAGATAGGGACACATACACACGCACAAACACAGGCACATAGATAGGCGTACATGTAGAGAGACTCCGAGGGGTAAAATACACGGACTCGCACCTAGACATAGAGACGTAGGGACCAAATGGACAGCCACGGAGATAGAGACGCAAACAAGAGGTATTACAAGAGGGGCAAAAGAGGAAGAACAGAGGAGAGGACAAGGCCGCATATCCACGTGTCAAGATGCTTCTGATGATAACGAGGAAAAAAAGGAAAAACTAAAAACTAAAACAAGAAGATGCAAAAGAAGTAGAGTTAGAAAAAATCCGAATAAGAATAAAAGAATAAGAGAAGGAAGAAGAAGGCGAGAACTATAGTAAAGAAAGGAAGGAAGAGGAAAAAGAGAACGGGAAAGGAAAATATAGAAGACAAAATAGGAAAATGAGCGAAAAGGAAGGAAAAGCAGAAAACAAGGACAACAATCGGGAGAGAATGAAAAAAAAGGAGGTAAGAAGAGAGAAAATGGGAAAATAGGAGAGAAAGGAGGAACGGAGAACGAAGCAACGAGCATATCAGATACTTCATATGAACTCTCTCCTCTAAACACTCCACACAGACAGCCCTACCCTCGCCCCCACCCCCCACCCCTGTCTTTCTCCCCACACCAGCACACCACCAACAATGTAACGTGAATTTAATAACACATAAAGTCGGGAAACGAGAAGAAGGATGAACAAAGATCGAAAAAAAAATAAGACAAATAAAATAATAAAATGGACGAATGGACGATCTTTTTATACTACCCGGAAAAAAATTATATTAGATCCTGTCCTTCAGTATATTTTTAAAGTGTTTTGGTCTCTCTCTCTCTCTCTCTCTCTCTCTCTCTCTCTCTCTCTCTCTCTCTCTCTCTCTCTCTCTCTCTCTCTCTCTCTCTCTCTCTCTCTCTCTCTCTCTCTCTCTCTCTCTCTCATACATATTACGAGCCCACTATCACCTGTCTCCTTCGATTCCCATTACCTTCCCCTCATCTTCCCCTTCACCCTCTTCCCCGTCCTATCACACTAACTTATCATCTCTCTCCTCCGCATAATTATTCTCCTCCCGTCTCTTCACTTTATCCTATCTCCCCTACTTCCTCCTCACATCTAACCAACATCTACGACTTGTTTTCTCCTATCTCCTTACCTACTTTCTTCGTATTAATATTTTGTTCTATGTTCATTTTTTTAAGTCAGATCAGGTTTCAGTACAGTATCCCTTCCCTTCCTTTTCTTTCCTCGCAGTTTCTTTATTTTTTTTGTTTTCTATTTTCTTTATCCTTACCAAACCTGTCCTTGTTGCTCGTTCTTTAATCAAGCTACGGTAGACTTAAGTAATGTCATTCCTATTTCTCTCTCGTACCTCTTTTGCCGATTCTGTCCCATTTTTCCCCATTTCCCTTCCTGTTCTTAGCGTTTCTCTACTTTTCCCTCATGCTGTCTATCTCATATTAACTTCCTTCCTCTCTTTTACAACCTTCCTTTAGCTACACGAGTCCTCTCCCATTCTTCTCTCTCCTCTTCCCACTTCTCAGCATGTCCCATCTCATTCATCTCTTATCCCTGCCTCCTCCTGCTCATGTTCTTCCTCTCCCCTCCTCTTCCCCTCCTCTCTTACCCTTCCCTATCTCCTTCCCTTCGTCTCTTGCATAATGAAGGCTTAAAAGATGGGGATAGCTAGCGTGCCCATCCTTCGTCGTTCCTGTTAGAGAGAGAGAGAGAGAGAGAGAGAGAGAGAGAGAGAGAGAGAGAGAGTGCTTATTAATCATCATTATAACACTGCGTCAGGTAGACGTAGATGAGTGGAAGGTTGGTCTCTCTCTCTCTCTCTCTCTCTCTCTCTCTCTCTCTCTCTCTCTCTCTCTCTCTCTCTCTCTCTCTCTCTCTCTCAACACATACCCACGTAAACACCCTTGTAAACCTCTAAATCACCTTTCCAACCACTTCAAAAACCACCACCACCTCTCACAAACACATTCCCTTAATCTCTCTTCCTAGACACTCATATAAATCCCTAAAAACCTAAACATCAACCTTTTCCAACCACCACAACCTCCACCACCACCACCAGCAGGGTGTCTACACTTCACGCCGTCTTTAGCCATCATCCATTGCGCCAGCCAGCCAGTCAACAAGAGCCGGCACCCATCCGTCACGCAGGGCTGTCCGGGAGGCACTAATGATGATACGGAAGGACTGTGGGCGCTATCATCATGCTCCTGATAGCGAGGACAGATACTCGCCGCCTCTGATTGCAGCCCTAGTGGTAATTTGGCTGCTCAGAGGACAAAGCCATCGCTCACACTCACCGTCAAACTAACAAACCTTAACACGCACTCAGACACGCAGCGACGCACCCACGGACACGACCATAACACACGTGACTCTCCTCACTTCCCGCTCGCACTCAAGGAAAACTTAGGACGCGTGTAGGGGGGAGGGATAGAGAGGGAAGGGTTGCTTGTGGGGTCTTTGGTGTACTTGTATACGAGTGATAATGGACTGCACTTTGTTGGGAGGCCTGAAGATACGTTTTGCTTTAGTCTTAAGTCTTTGCCCATTTTTCCTTTCCCTGTATCCTTTTATCTTTTTCTTTATCTCTATATTCCTATCTATCAGTTTTTCTCTCATTATCCTTTTATATTTCTATTTACTTATCGCTCTCTCACTCTATCTACGATTTTTTTTCTTTCTAATTTGATTATGTTGCTGTTGTGTATATCAAGAGAGAGAGAGAGAGAGAGAGAGAGAGAGAGAGAGATGTAGAGATAAGAAGAGGTGATGATTAACTTGACATCTTTATTTTTATGAGGTAATGTTTTCCAGAGAGAGACTCCCGCCCCTCGCCTTTGTGTGTGTGTGTGTGTGTGTGTGTGTGTGTGTGTGTGTGTGTGTGTGCTAGTCTCTCTCTCTCTCTCTCTCTCTCTCTCTCTCTCTCTCTCTCTCTCTCTCTCTCTCTCTCTCTCTCTCTCTCTCTCTCTCTCTCTCTTTCTCTCACACCGGTTCATTTTCTGCTCCACCCTTCCCCAAGGCTTACTTCCTCATTTATGGTGTTTTCTATGTATTGTTTATTCCTCCACTTTCATCTTATTTCCTTTTCTTTATCCCGTCCATCTCCTTTTTCTTCTCCATTACACCCTTCCACTGCGATGCCTTTTTTTATCTTTTCTCCATCCTCCACTTGCTCTCCTTATACTCCCTCTGTTCTATCCCTATACACTAACTACCTGTTCTTTCTTCCTGTTATTTACCTCTCCTCAACCTCACCTATGTTTTATCACAAGTTCTCTTCTTTCTATCTACGTCCCACCACTTCTCTTTAACATTTTCGGTTAAATCTTTTTGTCTCTCTCCTTTTCTATTCCCTTTTTTGGCAGTTTTTTCCTCTTATTCTGTTCTTTCTTCCTCTCCTTCTGTTCTTTTTACTCTTTTACCTATATGCTCATTTTCTTTAATATTCCTTCATCTTCCATTCTCCATCCCATCTTTCTCCTTTCGTTCCTTCCCCCGTTTCAGTTCTTCTTTACTCCATTGCCTATTTGTTCCTTTTCCGCAGTCCCCCTTCCTCACCCATTCTCCTTTCTACCTCCCTCCTGCCTGCCATGAGGACAAAAGGGCCGGGATGTCTCTATCACCGTGGCAGAAAAAGAGAAGGGACCCCCAGCTACCGTGTAAACAGACAGACATCTCTTGTATTCCATCTCCTCGTCCTTTTCCTCCACCGCCACCCTTTTATTCCTCCCCCACCTTCTCAACCTTCCCCTTTTCCTTCTTTTCCTCTCGCCGTCACTTCCTCCCGTCCTTCCTCCCACATCTTGCTCCTCCACCTGAAACCTGGGAATAAATTTACGGCTTCGCACTATGAAAATGAGGAGATAAATGTTTCCTTGTGTAAGTTTTGGTGACGAAAAAAAGTTGAGGGAAAAATGAAGACGTAGAGTAAAGGCAAGGGAAAAGTTTACTTGCACGACACTTGGAACTGGACACAAGTTGGAGGAAGGCATGGGTGGGTTGCTTAGTATTTCTTCCTCCTCCTCTTCCTTCCTTTTGCTGGTCATTTGTATCTTCCTTCCTCCTTTGCTTCTTCCTCTTTCCTGCTGTTTCGTTCTTACACTTTACTTTGCTTTATATGATTTTTCCTGATTCTTTTTTTCTTTTTCATTTTTCTTCTTTTTCTGTCTCTTTTCCTTTGTTTTCCTTTCGTTGGTATTTCGTATCTTCCTCCTTTGCTTCTTATTCTTTCCTGCTGTTTCGTTCTTACACTTTGCTTTATATGATTTTTCCTGATTCTTTTTTCTTCTTCATTTTCCTTCTTTTTCTGTCTCTCCTTTATTTTCCTTTTGTTGGCATTTCGTATCTTCCTCCTTTGCTTCTTACTCTTTCCCGCTGTTTCGTTCTTACACCTCACTTGTTTGCTTCGTATGAATTTTCCTTCCTTTTCTTCTTTTTCATCTTCTAGTTTTCTCTTCCTTCTTCCTTCCTTGCTTCCTCTTTACACTTTACTCCTCGCCTGATATATGACTCTTCCTTCCTTTTCTTCTTTTTAATTTTTCTTCTTTTTCTGTCTTTCTTTTCTTTCATTTTTAACTATCCTTGTCTTCTTCCAAGAGTACAAACCACCTACTGTCTTGCATTCTCCATTCCTCTCGCTAATCTCTTAAGTGCGTACATTCTTTTCTCGACTTCTTCCTCTTCTTCTTTTCCTCTTCTTAGACTCCCAGCTGACATATAATATTGCATTCTCTCTCTCCTACTCTCTTGCCTTCCATCTTCTCGTGTCAAAAGCTGGCATAGTTGAGAGGTAGAGGAGGAGGAAGGGGAAGGGGAGAGGTATGTGGATGGGGTAGGGGAAGGAGTACCAGCTTCAGAAAAAAAATAATAATGTATTCTGCAGACACGTTGAGCGTTTCCCATCAGACATGCGGAGTGTGTGAGGGAGACATGACTCGTGTGAGGATGACGCGCGCAGCCTCTCAGGTGTCTCTTAAAATGAGGTGGGCAAGGAGATATTATTCACCCTATTCTTCCTTCTCCTCCTCTTATTCTTCTCCCTCCTCCTCCTCCTCCTCCTCTTCGTAAATCTTCTCTGTTTCTTGGTCTTTCACGTTATTGTCATCATGTTGCTTTTCATTTATTTTACTTCGTCTTCTTGATTTATTATTTCCTGTTCTTTTTTTTCAGCTTATTCCCGTCTTTCTTGTTTTTCATCTTACATTTTATTCTTCCTATTTTCCTTCTTTTCATCTGATTTTCTTTTGCCACGAGTATTTGATCCCATTTCATTAGTCATGATTTCTTATTCTTATTTTCTTTGTTTTCAAGTCATGTACTTTTGTTTTACTTTTTCTTTTGAGAGGTAGTGGTGGTGTTGATAGCAATGGAAATGGTAATGGTGATGGTGGATGTGGTGGTGGACGAATGGAGGTGGAGGTGGTGGTTGTGATAATGGTGATGGTGAGTCTGATGGTGGTGATGGTGATGATTATGGTGGGTGTTCATTAATGGTGATGGTGGATGTGGTGGTGGACGAATGGAGGTGGAGGTGGTGGTTGTGATAATGGTGATGGTGAGTCTGATGGTGGTGATGGTGATGATTATGGTGGGTGTTCATTAACCAATCCACATATGAAATTCACCATCATCATCATCAGGACATGGTGTGCGCGCTCTCTCTCTCTCTCTCTCTCTCTCTCTCTCTCTCTCTCTCTCTCTCTCTCTCTCTCTCTCTCTCTCTCTCTCTCTCTCTCTCTCTCTCTCTCTTCGTTCTCTCATTACTGAAGGTTGTTACTGAGTCGTTAATCTTTCTCGACAACGACTCATCACTCACTATCTTATACACACACACTCTCTCTCTCTCTCTCTCTCTCTCTCTCTCTCTCTCTCTCTCTCTCTCTCTCTCTCTCTCTCTCTCTCTCTCTCTCTCTCTCTCTCTCTCTCTCTCTCTCTTCATCACTGCATAATCTAATCGTATCTTCTTGTTTCATTGCCTCATTTATGTCTTTCCTTTCTCTTTGCTTATTTCACCTGCTTTTCTTATTTCCTTTTCCATTTTCTATTTCTCATCGTTTTATACACTCAGTACTTCTCCCATCTTTTATTTCATCTTTTGTCTCCGTTTTCTTCTTCCCACTTTTCTATTTAATTCCGCCTTCTCATAACTAGGCCAACAAGGAGACGAATTATTAAAGTTTGCATAGTTTTAACCGATGGAAAGCTAACTATCTACACCAGCATTGAGGGTTCCTGCTCTCTGTCTAGTTGGGGTTTCTTCTTAACCTCTTCACTCTTCACTTAACACTGTCACCACTACTACTACTACTACTACTACTACTGCAACTAACTATTATCCACCAACCACAACAATCACTTCCACCACCACTAACACCACCACCGAAACCTTGAACCTGCTACTACCACTTCTTACATCACCACCACCACCATCACCACCACCACCACTTCCCCTGCCATTACCTTCCTTAACTATACATCCATCACTGAGGCCCAATAACCCAATGCCAGACAAGAACAAAATAATAGCCGTAATAATGCAGATTGAAGGATTCCCAGCCCGTCCCGCCGGCCATCCATCAGCTCGACCGTTCCCTTCATATCACGGCGGCGTCATGCAATTTACCTGTCTCGGAAATTGTCCAGTGTTACCTCTTAATTGGCGTCCGCATGAAGTATCGTCAGTCAGTCAGTCCGTCAATCAGTCAGTCAGTCAGTCCGTCAATCAGTCATTCATTCAGTCAGTCAGTCACACAGTCCAGTTAGTCACCAAAAAATAGCAAGTCATTTCGTTAGTCTCAGTTTAACATTCTGTCAGTCAATCACACAGTCAGTTTATTAGTTAGGCAGGCCAAACAGCTCATCAGTTCGCCAGTCAGTCAGTTTGACAGGCCGTCATTTCATTGGTCAGTCATTCAAGCAGCAAGTCAATCAGTCAATCAGTCAGTCAGTTACTTAGTCACCCAGTTACAAAGTCAGTTAAATCATCAGCCAGTCAGTCGGTCAGTCAAAACAGTGAGCTAGTCAGCCAGTCAGTTAGATGAAGTCAGTCAGTTACTTTCCACTTTGCTACTAAGGTGACCTGCATCATCACCATCATCATCATCATCATCATCACTACTACAACCATCAATGTCTAACCCACTAACTCACTGAATATCTAATTACGCTTAACACTTTTTTTCTCAGTTTTATTCATTTCCTTTGCTTTCACCCTTCCAAGGGAGCCTCTCCTTTAATTTAACTTTCTTCATCCCTCATATATTTTAGGGTAGGTGCTGGTATGGTTTTAATGGCTTTCTTCATGTTCCTGTCCTATTTCCTCAACTACTTCTTTTCCTCCTCGATATATTTTCTTCATGTCTCCTTATTTCCTCTTCTTTTCGTCTGTAACTGCTGCTATTTTCCTAACGTGTATCTCAAATTATTCTTCACCTTCTATTATTTCCCTTTTCTCTTCTATTTACATTCATCTTCTTTTTTATCACGTTCTAACTCTGCCACGCTACTCTGTAACAAACCATAAAGCAACATTATTATCGGGTTCGACTGGTTCGCATCTGCGTTTGTACTCCTCTTCCTCTGCCAGTTTTCAAGCCTTTATCTCCCTCTCTAACCCTCAAGCACCCGTACCTCCTCCTCCTCTTCCTCCTCCCTTACCCCCCATAAAGTCCCTGCTCTGCTCAGCCCTCCATCAATTATTAAACTCATTTCCTGCGGTACTCACAGACACACACATATTTACTCTTTTTTTTCTCGCATTATATTCCCTCTCGTAAAAGTCCGCTGCCATTCCGTCCACAACCCGGCGTCTGTTATTACTCTTCCCTTCACGCTCTTGTTCTTGTTGTTTCCGTTCCTCGTACGTGCCTTCACCCCCCTGTTTCCTCCGACCTCTTCTTCCCTTCACCTGCCATCCTGTTCCTAGTCCTCCTCTCCTATTCCCCTCTTCCTTTCTCTCTCTCTCCTCTGTACCTACCCACCAGAACCTACCATCTATGAACCCAGTCCCCATTTCTCTGCTTCTTTATTGCTCTCATCTTTCATTTCTCTTCTTCTTCTCCTCCTCCTCCTATTCCTCCTCCTCCTCCAATCACTCCATGTAGACAGTGTATCATCACTCCATCACACGCTGACATCTTCTTCCCCCTTCATCATCTACCTTCCTCCTCCTCCTCCTCCTCCTCCTCTTCCACTCACACGTCAGTTAATGGGCACCCCCAGACACTCTCATGCACACGTACTCATGGAAAAAAAAGTAAAGTGTATATACGACAGACTTCTAATGCTCCCCCTCTCAACCCGAGTGGGAAAAATATGAAGAAAATGTGTGTATTCTCCATTATTTTTTTCTTCACTTAATTATACTGTGACAAAGGTCGGACTGATGTGCTGTTGGTGTAGCGGTATGTGCATGCGTGTGTGTATGAGTGTATATATGTTATGTATGTATGTATGTATGTATGTATGTAATGTTGGTAGTGGTGATGGAAACAGATACAAGTGCAAGAGGAAAAAAATAAAAGAACAGGGGAAATATGAAAACATGAACATCAACAACAACACAAAAAGAAACAACAAAAACAACACCAACACCAACGTCATTAACACCACCACCAACAACAACAACAACAACAATAAAAATAAAAGAAAAAGTAACACAAAATAATAAAACGATCCTTTGGAATACATGAATCTTCACCAACAGAATACAACATCCTCTCAAAACATTCACTCCACAGCGTAAAGGGCCAGTACATGAGCGTAACTACCTGATAAATAAAAACTATGACTACTTTCTGACAACCTCGACAATACAATCTTCATTATAAGCCAAGGGAATGTATGATGAGGAGTCGTTCCATTGGCAGTGTAATGAGCGCGGCGCAATGAGGGAGAAAGGAGGAGCGTAACGAACAGATAGAACGCCCGGAAGCTGGAGCAACTGCCGGCCGTAACGTTATGCAAGATGTAGTGTTCCTCTGCTCTCCTTCCTGCCTATGTGGGTCAGTCCGGAGTAAGATGTAACATGGCCCTTCAACTTCAGTAGTATCTGGTATGAATGCACGGGATATTCATCTTATTAGACTCTGATGTAAGGAATATCACATCAAAAATCAGTCATTGCAGGAAGTTGTAGAGAGAATAATCGTCCAATATAGCAAAGTAACATGACGATAGGAACAAAAAAAAAGGCTGTGATAAGTTACTAAGCAGGAATCTTTGTACGTGGACAGCTTTGGCTTTTTGTTTCTTGTTTTTGCTCTCAAGCTGCGTCCACTTACTGTAAACAAAAGGATGATAAACAAATATTGAGGTTGAAAAGGGTAGGTATTGGACAGGTAGGTAGAGAGTAAAGAAGATCTGAAGAATGTTAGGTAAGAAGGAAAGTATATAAGAACAAAGGTAATGTTGGCAGGTAAGGATTATAAAGAAGTATTGAGATAAGAAAGGGTGAGCAGTGGACAACTACTTAGCATTACTGTGGACGACCACCTGAACTAAAAGCATCGTCTCACCGGTATCGTCCAAGCAGCCTCATAGAATGCTACAGATGCTCCACAGACTGAGGACGCTGGAAGAACCGGCCAGAGAGTTGTGCAGTGTTTACACCTCTGCAAAAGCTCGCGTCTGCCTCCCCAGCATCCTGTCTGACTCTCACCCAACAACGTAAACTTAGCAGCCTAGAAAATGTCGAGCAAGATCATTCTAGGTTATGCTTAAATTACTTACGACGACGATCTGAGACTATCATACATGCTGCCACGAGGTCCTCAGGAAGTTTAGTGAGGACCTGCCGCATCTTCACCACCGCCACCTGCTGTCACCCCGGGCCCGAATCCCGCCCATGCCACCAAGTAGTAAATATGCTTGACTCCCTCAGTGTGCCGGGCAGGAACATAAACTCTGTGCGGTAGTTCCCGTCGTGAGAGATATAAACACGCCTAAAATTGGCAGTTTATATATAGTTGAGTAGTCAGTCAGTCATTGCTTTATTTCCTATGATCAAATAAGGATTTATTTAGCACCCCATCACTTGTTTATTTTCACTCATCACTGACTGTTGATTTGAAAATAAACCGTACATTATTATGGCTATTCTTCATCATTAGTATTCCATCAAATCGGAACGTGTCAGGTTTATGGGCCCAAACGACGAGTGTGAATGTTTCGTGTCAACTAACATTTTTATTCTCCTCCTCCTTCTGCCCACCCCCCCTCCTCCTCCTCTTCCTCCTCCTCCTCATCATCATCATCCTCATCCTTCTTCTCCTCATCCTCCTCCTCCTCCTCATCCTCCTCCTCCTCCTCCTCCTCCTCCTCCTCCTCCTCCTCCTCATCATCATCATCATCATCATCATCATCATCATCATCATCATCATCATCATCATCATCATCCTTCTTCTCCTACTCCTCCTCCGCTTCATTTCTTTCCTCCTCTTCCTATCAATTTTCCTACTGTCATCTTTCTAGGTTTCGTCTGACTTTATGCCTCGTATCACTTTACTCCTTGACCTATTCCACATGCAACAACAACCAACCTCTCAGCAATGCAATACAAGCTAATCTAGATATATTTTGTTGTCTTTCTCTTCTTGTACGAGTGTGTGGAGTTTATTGGTTATTGAAAAAAAATTATATTCTGTTCTTCATTTTACCATATGAAGCGTAAGGAGACTCGTGCAAGGTTAAGTCGTTTGAATAGGTTATAGGTGAAATTCCGACCACACACACACACACACACACACACACACACACACACACACACACACACACCACCACCACCACCGTCACCACCGCCATTACTCGTCACAGCAGCAAGATAATAGTGTCATCTATATATTTTGCTACTGAAAGAAAGATTTGCGTGCAGGTGACAGGATTAGGAGGAGCAAACACGGAAACATGGAAAGGCAAGCAAAAGAAAGCCTGTAGCAACGAAAGAGAGAGACAGAAAGGGAGAGAGAGACTACTAATGAAACGAAGGGAGTAGGAGGAGAAGGAGTGGAGGAGAGAGAGGAGACGAGGGGGGTGAATGTGACGTTAGATGAAGGTGTCAGATGTGTGAGTTGTCTGGACGGACGCGTGATGGCATCTGGAAAACAACACAGACAAAGGGAAGAAACACACACACACACACACACACACACACACACACACACACACACACACACACACACACACACACACACACACACTTCTTCCTAATTTTCTTAAGCATGTAATTATTTCATTGAGATTCTTTAAGACAATTAACAAATTCCACACTGGTATTTAAACACACACAGACTTATTATAATATGTTCTCGGGGTTTCCTGCAGGGATGTAAAAAAATAAGTAAATTAAAGGAAAACTACCAAGGCGGAGACGGCGACAAAATTTATATGGAACGAACAAAATATTTAATACCAATGCAACTAAAAGGAACATAAATAAAAAAATAGAACTGGTAAAGATATTTCAATAGGTGGAGATGAGAATAAAAAGCACAAGTAAAGAGAGACACCATACTGAGAATATTTAATAAGGGGAGACAATAAAAATAAATTAAATTATAACTCTCAAAGGAAATCATTTTACATTCATCACCACTAACACCATCCTACTGAAAAATATTCTCACCATCCCTCTCACCACCACCATCATCACCACAACCACCACAACTACCGACACCACCACCACAAACCATCACCACCACTACCATCATCATCATCACCACAACCACCACAACTACCGACACCACCACCACAAACCATCACCACCACTACCATCATCACCATTTCCACTACCACCACCACCGACACCACTACCACAAACCATCACCACCACTACCATCATCACCATTTCCACTAACACCACCACCGACACCACTACCACAAACCATCATCACCACTACCATCATCACCATTTCCACTACCACCACCACCGACACCACTACCACAAACCATCACCACCACTACCATCATCACCATTTCCACTACCACCACCACCGACACAACTACCACAAACCATCACCACCACTACCACCATCACCATTTCCACTACCACCACCACCGACACCACTACCACAAACCATCACCACCACTACCACCATCACCATTTCCACTACCACCACCACCGACACCACTACCACAAACCATCACCACCACTACCACCATCACCATTTCCACTACCACCACCACCGACACCACTACCACAAACCATCACCTCCACTACCACCATCACCATTTCCACTACCACCACTACCATAAACCATCACTACCACCACCACCGTCACCACCACGGTCTCGACACCATCATCACCATCACTCATTAAAATTATAATAGGCTCCCTTCATTCCACGCATCATAAACAAAATAAAAAAAATGACAATCTTCGCCAACGTTAGTATTTTGTATTTCTCCCCAAATGCAAACAGTTCTTCAGTCTGGAATACCAACAAGACATTTTCTCGCTTATTTTCCATCTTCAGTATCTCCTCGGAGGTCACTGATCCCTTGAAAACACCTAAGCTCTCAACCTCTCTTCTTTTACATCAGATAATATTGAAGTTAAAGTCAGTATTTAAACCGATTTCGTATTTTTTTATTTATTCAGAAACTCAAAACCGCATCCGCATTCTCTCTCCTTTCCTTCTTTAAGATTCCAGACGCGAGTAATTAACGTCAGACATATTCAAGCTGCTTTAGGTAGTGTCAAATGTCTTTCTCTTCATCCTTTTTTTTCTTCGTCTCATTAGCTTCAGAGATGGCAAGAAGTGAGTCCATGTTAGTTACAAAAGGTACACTCTCTCTCTCTCTCTCTCTCTCTCTCTCTCTCTCTCTCTCTCTCTCTCTCTCTCTCTCTCTCTCTCTCTCTCTCTCTCTCTCTCTCTCTCTCTCTCTCTCTCCTGCTCATTAACCTGAACACACGGACAGGTAAAGCTTGTGTTACTATTAGAAGCTTAACATAACATTCTAAATCTCTCTCTCTCTCTCTCTCTCTCTCTCTCTCTCTCTCTCTCTCTCTCTCTCTCTCTCTCTCTCTCTCTCTCTCTCTCTCTCTCTCTCTCTCTCTCTCTCTCTCTCTCTCTCTCTCTCTCTCGCCCTTCCCCCCTCCCCCATGGTTCCAAGTAGCGTTCCGTATCCTTAACATCCTTCTGGTTTACTTCTCATTAACTCCAACATAGAGCAAGGTTAGGATCGAGTACGGCCAGGTAGCTCAGTAACAGGTGCGCAGGTGTGCCGGGTTTGTCTGGCTCTGGGGCTTTGGAAGGGTCCGAGTCGGGTCCTTATAATGGTCTGAGATAAATTTCAATGTATGTCTTTCTATTTTCCTCTTACGTATTTTGCGTCTATTTCGATGTTGAGATATTTTATTAATCTTATACACAAACTAAGGCTAAGATTTTTGGGGGAAGGAGTCTTTTCTTTCGATTTCGACGCTTTATTTACGTAGTTCTTACTCTTATTCCCATCTTAGCCTAAAAATCCATCAGGTTCTGCTCTTTGTTGACTTCTGGTACTAATGACGAGTATCAGGCTTACGGCATATGACTGGATACCTATATGAATCCAATTAAGGTTTCTGTGTAATGTCTCTTTCCATTCCTCTCCCCATTAAACCACTAAATAAAGAGGAACGCCAGGTATTCTTGGGTAGCTGTCGGGAATGGAATAGGCAAAGCCAGCAATGTAAGGTATGTTTAGGGAACTGTCGGGGTGTCGGTGCAGGAGCGTGTAAACCTGTCGAGGTGCAGGGCTTGTCGGGCTGTCAGGGTGATGTGAGGTAGGTGTGTTGAGCTGTCTGTGTGGAGGTGTAAGGACTGTGACGATGTATAGGGGTGTCTGAAGAGCCGGATTCTGCGTGTGTAGATATACGTGTGTAGGGTGTCGAGGATGAAGATGGGGTGTTGCGATGTATGGGAGCTGGGGTACGGGAGGAGGAGGAGGAGGAGGAGCTTCGTAAAGTGTAGGTGATACGTTCATAAGAATGCATGGGGATATGACTGTAGGTGTGTTAATATGCAGGGTGTTTGTGTAGGAATCTGGGGTGTAGAAACTGTAACCTTTTTGAGGGCAAGGGCCTTTGAGGTGAGACTGGGTAAGGTGCTGGCTGTTGGGAGCGTAAAAATCTTGAATGCAATGATCTTAGGGTATAAGGGGTATAAGGTGTGTAAGGGTGTTGTAAGTGTAAGGTACTTGAGTGTAAGGCCCTTGAGGTTTTCCTGTTTATGGGTGGAGGGAGAGTAAGAATCATGGGTATCAGGACACCTCTCCTCCCGAAATTGACTTCTCTTTCGGCCGCTCCTCTCTATAATCTTTTTAGGGGCAGTAAGTAGCGAGATTTTTTTTATTATTGTTTTCTTTTTTCAAGCCCTTGAGCTGTCTCCTTTGCTGTAAAAAAAATAATGTAAAGATTTTGGAGTGAATTTAGGTTTTTAGAGGTACAAAGTGCAGGGGAGCGTAAGTCACTGGTGTAGGGGCCTTGACGTGTAGCGATGTAGTGTTGGGTGCTGCACGTGGAAGAATCTTGAGGGCCTTGGAGTAAGAAAGGTGTTGGTTGGGTGTAGGGTAGGTGTTGGTGCCGGCGTGTCTGAGTGTAGGTGTATGGGGGCCTTGGGCGGCGGTGGCGTCGGGGTATAAGGGTGCTGGTGGGTGTAGGGAGGACTCGCTTAAAACACGCCTCACGTCGGAGCTCCACCTTCGTGCCATTATTGAGGAAAAAAGGAAGAAAGGTGATTTTTTTGTGGCCATTTGAATCTCGACCTGGCAAGTCTCTCTCCCTCTCCCTCTCTCTCTCTCTCTCTCTCTCTCTCTCTCTCTCTCTCTCTCTCTCTCTCATATTAGTTTTCTGTCAGTGACTAAGAGAAACAAGAAAGCTACACCACCCGCTGCGGAGAAGGAGGAAAGAGAGGGAAGGGAGAGGTAAGGAAGTAGTGAGAGAGGGAGGCAAGGAAGAAGAGAGGGAGAAAATGAAGGAAGGGGGGAATGAGGGAAGGAGAGAAGGAGGAGGTAAGGAGGTAGTGAGAGAGGGAAGGAAGGAAGAGGAGAGGAAGAGAGGGAGAAAATGAAGAAAGGGGGGAGTGAGGGAAGGAGAGAAGGAAGAGGTAAGGAGGTAGTGAGAGAGGGAAGGAAGGAAGAGGAGAGGAAGAGAGGAAAGAAGGAAAGAGAGAGGGAAGGAATGAGAGAAGGGGGAAGTAAGGAGATAGTGAGAGAGGGAAGGAAGGAAGAGGAGAGGAAGAAAGGGAGGAACGGAAGGAAGGGGAGAGGGAGAGAAGACGAATGATCTCCCCTGAATGCTAAACAACACAGTGTTTTTGCTTCATTGGTTTTTCCTCCCTCCTTTCCCTCCTACGTGTATCATCTCCTCCTCCTCTTCCTCCTCCTCAGTCCATCACAAATCCCTTCCCCCAACATGTTTGCTTCATTGCTTTTCTTCGGTGTTATTTTCTTTCATTCTTGCTGTTCTCTAGTCTTCCTTCCTTCCTTCTACTGCTTTCTTTCCTTCTTTCTGTCTTCCACGCCGCCTTCCTCCCCTCTACTTCTTTCTTCTCTTTTCTCTTCTACTTTTTTCCTTTTTTCTACTTCTTTCTTTCCTCTTTTTGTTTTCCGAATCTTCCATCCTTTCCTTTAACTTCTTCCTTCCCTTCTTTCTGTCTTCCTTCTGTCATTCACTATTTGCCTCCCATATTAACTCCCTCACTATAATTCCTTACCTGCATCACTCTCCTCACTTTCCCGCCCCCTTTCTTCTCCCCGCTCCCCTCCCCTCTCCCCTCGCCTCCCTTTCCCCCCACTCCATGCCAGGGCAAAACAGGTATTGCACTCGTATATAAATTCTTAATGTGTTCCTGGGAAAATGGACGAGGATTCTTGGAAATAACTCAAGATATACCCCGAGGTCTGGCTCTGTGTGTGTACTCTTAATGACTGCCAAATTTCACACACACACACACACACACACACACACACACAGACACGCACAAGTTCAGTACACGGGTCACGTCCACACACCCGAAAAAGGAAGGGAGATGTATCTCACCCTCCTGGCAATTAGAATAAAAGAAAATAGATCAACCTAAATAGCCATAAATATTGCGGGCGACAAAACACCTGGACGAACCCAGCCATATAATCTTACGTCCGCCAGCGCTGAGTTATGGAGAAAGTCTCGTACCCTGGCAACGCTCCCCGGCGCATTTTATTATACATACTTGCGCTCTGTTATAAGATAGGCTGTTTATTATACTCACATCGCGGAGAGAGAGCACGAATATTAATGGAAACATATGCCTCTGTGGGTGAGAAGGAACACTATCAGAAAAAAAATATATATGTAAGCCGTTTTGTGCGGGCATAGAAAATAATAAACAAAACAAAAAAAAATTATGTAAATAAAACATTTATATGTAAATGTGTGGGTATATAGAAGAGACTTAAATAGTGTTCAGATACTATACCTGTGGCCTCCTCCCGCTCCCCCTCTCAGGAACAGGGGAGATTCTACCCGCGGGGATCGAAGGACGCCTCACAGGTCGACAACCACAAGTTCTTATAAACGGTGAACTGTCGGATTGCTTGAAGGTAAGTTCGATGATATTAATTCAAAAAGTTTATTCGCTATAAATCACACAACAATACAACAATACAACGGAGTGAAATCGTGGGGACAAAATGTAGCACAATACCACGCAGAGATTATTTTAATAACATAACATTTTAATGTGTTGAACAAACTTCCGTCCTCAGCAGTTGGCAAAAAAAATAACCGAAAAAGTATTTATGGCTTCAAGTCCTTATTAGATAAGTATTCCAGAGAAACAGGTTTTTACTAATTGTTTTTCCGTGTATTTCAGATAAGAAGAAACACGACAACACCTGCTAATTGCTATCCGTTTTCTAACAACGTGAAAATCCTGCTGTGGTGTCAGTCCGGGGTGGTATTCTTCTCTTATTTGTTTACTTATAAAATATCCATATTCTTTTCTTCTCTATGGTATATAGTGTTGGCAGAACGACAGGTGGGTGGAGAGGATCCTTGTTCTGTTCTGTCCTGTCCTGCCACGCTTTGGACTCATTAGTGGCAGTAGTTCAACAGATACCTTTACTACAGATCAATAGGTATCTTGTATCAGTTCTTCCAGTTGTTGTTGTTGTTTTCTTAGGGGTAGAACCTATAGCGCCGGTAGGCTGTCTTGAGGGGCCTCTTGGACGCCCCCAGCCCGTTAGTGGCGTAGGCGAATTTTATTTATAGTGCCTCCGTAATGTATGACTCTTGCTTGGCCCATGCTGCCCCCCGGTGCTCCTCTTGAACTCTGAACTAAGTCGCTGAGGTTAGGGATTGAAGATCTGGGCAGCATGTGGGTAATTTTCCGCCACTCGGGGATGGTTGAAAATTGTCAGCGTGCATCGGTGGGACTCGAACCTAGGTCCCCGGGCTCATCATGCCTGCACGCTGACCACTCGGCCACCGCCTCCCCAAAGGTGTCCCCATGCATTCCTCCTGCTTTTCCTCCTCCTCCTCCTCTTCCTCCTACCCTTGCACACATAATTAGGGCAAGTCAGGAACAAAAAGACAGCAGGTATCGTACATCTGACACAACACGAGGGACGTTGACATAATATTATGGAAATAGCCACCCAGGGCTTTGTTTTTTGTTCTCTCTCTCTCTCTCTCTCTCTCTCTCTCTCTCTCTCTCTCTCTCTCTCTCTCTCTCTCTCTCTCTCTCTCTCTCTCTCTCTCTCTCTCTCTCTCTCTCTCTCTCTCTCTCTCTCTCTCTCTCTCTCTCTCTCTCTCTTGTTTACTGAAATGAAAAGAACAAAATAAGAGAAATGAACGATTTAATATTAGATAAACTCATATTAAAAAAATGGACCGCATTGGAAGGCAGTGTAGAAACAAATACGTGTTTACAGCACCATCTGACAAGGGAATAAGAACTAAACGTAAAAATAAGTTAAAAAAAATAGATCTACTAACAGCCAAACACTATATACGGGCATAGAAATTCGTACTAAGTTATCTTTTTACTATCAGTGACTGTTTTCTTAATTACATAATATCTGCGGCGAGGCGAGGCGTGCCGTGAATACTTGTAATCAAGGCGAGGAAGGTACAGAGCAGGATGGTACTGAGCAAGCTGGTGGCAGACGGGTTAGTAGGAAGCAGGTTAGTTGTGGGGGAAGGCAGGTTACTAAGCAAGTGTCTGCGGACGTGGGTAGCTTCGATAGGAAAAAAACATAAAGAAGCTGACAGGTAGGAGCAGGTAGGTATTGGATAGGCGGGTAGAGAGGAGGGATGGTCTAAAAACAGATAAGTTACTAAGCAAGAATCTCTGTACATTGGCAGCCTTGGCTTTTTGTCTTTTGTTTTTGCCGTTAAGCTGCGTCTACTTACTGTAAACAAAAGGATGATAAACAAGTATTGAGGTTGGAAAGGGTAGGTATTGGACAGGTAGGTAGAGAGTAAAGAAGATCTGAAGAATGTTAGGTACGAAGGGAAGTATATAAGAACAGAGGTAATGTTGGCAGGTAAGGATTATAAAGAAGTATTGAGATAAGAAAGGGTGAGTACTGGACAGGAAGGTGGAGAGTAAGGAAGATCTGAAAAAGGTAGGTAAGAAGGAAAGTATATAAGAACAGAGGTAATGTTGGCAGGTAAGGATGATAAAGAAGTATTGAGGTTAGAAAGGGTAGGTATTGGGCAGGAGGATAGAAAATAATGATAGTCCGAAAAAAAGTTAGCTAAGAAAGAAAGTATATATAAACGGGAGTAACTTTGGCAGGTAGGGATGATTAGCAAGTAGATAGGTAAGCAAAGGTATGTATTGGGCACTGGGGCACGAGGGTAGAAAGCAATGAAGGTCTGAAAGAAGGAAGGCTTGTAGGAAAGTATATGTGAAAGTGGGTTGGATTGGCAGGTTAGGAGGATAAACAGATAGACAGGTAAGGAAAGGTAGGTACTGGGCACTGGGGAAGGTGGGTAGAAAGCAATGAAGGTCTGAAGGAAGGAAGGCTTGTAGGAAAGTATATGTGAACGTGGGTCGCATTGGCAGGTGAGGAGGAAAAACAGGTAGACAGGTAGGGAAAGGTAGGTATTGGGCAGGTAGTTAGAAAGCAGTACAGGTCTAAAGAGAGGAAAGTATATAATATGAACGTGGGTAACTTTGGCAGGTAAGGAGGATGGACAAAAATATAGGTAGACGATAGCAGAAGCAAGAGGTAGGTGGGTGGGTAAGAAAACAGGTGAATAGGAAGCAGGTAAGGTCTGGAAAAAGAAAGGTTAAGAAAAAAAGAAAAAAGAAATGGGGGACACAGGAAGCTACATAATCAGTTAAGTAAAGATGAGGAGGAGGAGAGTGATCAATAAGTGTATAAATAACACTAACTACGGTACACTTTACATAATAAAACAATCATAGCACATTAATTAGGGGCATTAAAGGCAGATGAGGAGAGAGAGAGAGAGAGAGAGAGAGAGAGAGAGAGAGAGAGAGAGAGAGAGAGAGAGAGAGAGAGAGAGAGAGAGAGAGAGAGAGAGAGAGAAAATCGGTGATATGGTTAAAACACTGAATGACTGAGCAGATAACAAACAGTAACATAAGTAAAATAAATAAATAAAGGTAAAAATGTCGAAGGTTGTTGGGGTGAGATACATACGCCGGAGAAAGGACTCAACATCAGAATAAATGAATAAACATGAAGAAAGCAGCCAACACACACACACACACACACACACACACACACACACACACACACACACACACACACACACACACACACACACAAACGCACTTAACAAAACAAAGCTCATCTTCTCCCCTCTCATAGACACACACAGATAAAGGCAGACGTTTATTTACACGCTCAAAACCACGGAGATGTTTGTAAAGTTAATGTTTGTGTGGGTCGTGTTTGTTTTTGTTTGTGTGTGTGTGTGTGTGTGTGTGTGTGTGTGTGTGTGTGTGTGTGTGTGTGTGTTGTTTTTGGTATGCGCGTTAGATAATGTGATACCGGGACTGTTTATTTTATCTTTTTTATATTTATTATTTATTTGTATTTGTTTATTTGGTTGTTTTGTTTGCCTCTCCATGCCTGTTAGCCAAAATAAAGGATAGTTTGCTTCTACCTATATTAATTTTTCTCTATCTTATATTTGCGTTTCCTACTATTTAACTATTTGTGAGTCTATTTAGCTTTATATACAAACACACAAACACGAACGAGTGGCAGTGGCAGAGTGGTCAACAGGAGGGCGTTAGGGATGCGGGGTCCTTGGGTTCGATTCCACCTCTACTGTCTTACTACTTTCAGCCATCACCGGGCGGCAAAAGATATTCCACTCGTTACCTAGACATCAACGCTTCCTATCACACAAACAATCTCCAGGTACTGTTAACCAAGCTGAGCAGATGGAAATTTCGGCCCCACTATAAAAATCCAGCAGCATCACTAACGGGCTCCAGTCGACCACCAGCGCATTTCAATGAGAGCCTACTGGTACTAAAAGGCCTGCACACACACACACACACACACACACACACACACACACAAAAGCATACTCTCTCTCTCTCTCTCTCTCTCTCTCTCTCTCTCTCTCTCTCTCTCTCTCTCTCTCTCTCTCTGTGGATAAAGAATGAACGTACTGGATGACAGGGAATGGTGCAGGAGAGGTGAAGGGTGATGGATGACGGAGAAGGTGGTGGATGACGAGGGAACGGTGATGGATGAAGGGTAGGGTGCCGGATGATGGTAAAGGGCGGTGGATGAAAGAGAAGGTTGTTACTGAGGGAAGAAGGGTGCTGGACGACAAGGAATGGTAGTGGATGACGGGCAAAGAGGATGCAGAGAGGGGGAAACAGTAGTGGATGAAGGGAAAGACTGCTGGGTGACAGGGGAAGGGTTCTTCAGAAGGGGAATGGTGCTGGATGATAAGAAATGGTGGTGGATGACGGGTAAATAGGATGCAGAAAGGGGGAAAGAGTAGTGGATGGGGGAAGACTGCTGGATGACAGGGGAAGGGTTCTGCAGGAGGGGACGGGTGAGGGAGTGGGGTGAAGCGTACTGCAGGAGGGGGAATGCCCTAACGTAGCGTCACCTTCATATTTGGCGGCTGCCGCGGCCCTGGGGGGAAGGAGCCAGTTTTTCCGCTGATAACACAGGTAATGAGGGTCCGGGGAGCCCCAAGAGTGGTCCGGCCCAGGTGTTCCTCAAGCCAGCCAGCATCCGGGAACAACTGCATCCACCGCTCACCCGGCACCCACGAGACTTGCACCCGCCAGAACGCAACAGAAGATTCGTAAAGTACATCATTTCATCGGTTTTGTACGTGGCTGTTTAAGTGGTAATATCTTTGTTTATTGTCTCTATTTTTCTTTTTTTTTTATTCGTTCATTCTCTCAATCCTTCACTAAATGGATCTTTTATTTTTATTTTACAATGTTGCCGTATGTTTGTTTGTTTTATAGTTTCCCAGTTATTTCTTACTCCTATTATCGATTTTCTAGTCCGTGTTGTGATCAGCTGTCCCTTCAGCGTCACCTGTCACCCAGCACTATAGCGGATATCTGGGTTCCCCGTATGCCTTGCTTGCACTATTTTTAGACATCGTTTTCGTCGTTGTCCGCCAGTCTGTCTGTCCATTATCATCCTGCCTGGCGATAAGTGTACGACAGAATACACTGATTAATCATTTTTGTTGTCCTTCTATTACCCTTCTGAGTCTTCGTAATTACATATCTTAAGAAAACGACAATACCCCCTCACAAGCGCCTATCATTGTCAATCATCACTAACGTATTTCCACTACTTCTGTCCTTTGGTAAGCCACACAGAAGATCCGATCACTTTTGTGGTCCTCTCAGGCATTCCATTCTAACCGTCTTGCTCTCTAGGGAAGTCCCGCCAGTACCGAGCAAGCATGAAGTCCGTCTTTCATTAGATCCAAACACCCATTTACTCTACTTTATGCATCCAAGGCGCAAAAAATCCCGCATTACCCCTGCAGCCTTAGTACCCAAGTCTCATTTAGACCCTCTCGCCAGCCAGTCCGGACTCCCCTCGCGCTCCATCTGTTCCCACGTGTTGAACTTATAAAGAACCGGCTATAGTACTGCTCTCTCTCTCTCT
>NC_066525.1:17134929-17159929 GCF_024679095.1 Eriocheir sinensis | reverse complement strand
ACCATCATTAAAAAGAACCGGCAGTACAAACAACACTACTTATGCACACTCCCCTTGCAGTCAGCCTCCTTGCCGGCGTTTCTTCCTTTAAGCCGGCGAGATCTTAAGGACCCCACTCAGTACTCGGACAGGTGCAGGGAGGGATACACGCACCCTCTCCTTCCCCATACCCAAGAAAAGGAAGAGCAGTGCAGCGCTACATATGCATGGGTTGTTTGGGATGTGTCAGGGATCCTCTAACAACTGGCCGGGGCTGCAGCGCGGAATACATATAGGAGAAAGAAGGCGAGAGCAGGTGCAGGGAAAGGCAAAGAGGTCAGAAAGGAAGGAAGTTGGGTTAGGAAGACTTGAGGAACTGGATAAGAAAGGATGGAAGCTGGATTCGAACGACTTTGGGAACTGGATAAGGAAGAGAAGTTGGGTTAGGAAGACTTGAGGGACTGGATAAGGAAGGATGGAAGTTACATTCGAACGACTTTGGGAACTGGATAAGGTAGGAAGTTGGATTAGAAAGACTTGAGGAGCTGGATAAGGAAGGATGGAAGCTGGATTCGAACGGCTTTGGGAAGTGGATAAGGAAGAGGAGTTGGGTTAGGGAGGACTTGAGGGACTGGATAGATGAAGATTAGAAAGATTTACAAGATATTTAGGCAGAAGAAAGGAAATCAACAAACAGACACTAATGTACTCTGATGGATGACAGGACTAAAGCAGATAAATCAAGAGGAGGAGGAGGAGGAGGAGGAGGAGGAAGAAAAAGAAAGAAAAACAACAGCAACAACAACACCTACAGCAATATAAACAACAAGCTGATAACCATGAAATGATGAGTCGAAAAACGGATAAAAGGTATACTCTCTCTTCTCTCTTCTCTTCTCTTCTCTTTTCTTTCTTCTCTTTCTTTTCTTCTTTCACTCCACTCTCTCGTCTTTCTTCTCCTCTTCTCTTCTTTCTCCTCTTATCTTATCTTTTCTCTTTCTTCTCTTCTTTTTCTTCACTTCTTTCACTCTACTCTCTCCTCTTTTTTCTCCTTTCATCTTTCTTCCTACCTTCTCCCTCTCACCCTCCTTCACCCTCATCCTCTCTTTCCCCAACTTCTCCTCTCCCTCATCCTCTCTCCCTCCCTCCCTCTCTCTCTTGACTCGCACCTCATGAACGGTCAATTTTTCCTCATTCATCTCGTCAGCACACATTCGCGCGGGCAATATATTACGGCGGGCGATGTTAATTATTATCATCATTAGTGCGGCCCTCGGTTATGTATGTAATAATCTGGCCTCATCTATAAGCCTCTTCCGCCGGTCTGGTCCCTCTCCAGGCCTAAAAATAATAATGATAATAATAATGATAGCAATAACAGGGTTTTTTTTCTCGTTGTAACTGAGGTAATAGAATTGAACGGTTGCAGGTAAGGTATGTATGTTATCTGACTCTGACTCTCTCTCTCTCTCTCTCTCTCTCTCTCTCTCTCTCTCTCTCTCTCTCTCTCTCTCTCTCTCTCTCTCTCTCTCTCTCTCTCTCTCTCTCTCTCTCTCTCTCTCTCTCTCTCTCTCTCGGCCCCAGCAGATAACAGGCATTAACTATATTCATTACCCGCCGGCAGACTCATTATAGCAATCAATCACCTCATTCTTTTACGTCCTGTGCCGGGGACGAGACCACGACAAGGATGGAGAGAAGACTTTCCTCCGCCTCGCGCCTTTCTCTCCCTCTCTCCGTCTCTGTCTCTCCTCCTCCTTCTCTCTCTCTCTCTCTCTCTCTCTCTCTCTCTCTCTCTCTCTCTCTCTCTCTCTCTCTCTCTCTCTCTCTCTCTCTCTCTCTCTCTCTCTCTCTCTCTCTCTCTCTCCGAAAACATTAGACTCTACAATGATGCCAGGCGACGAGTAAACATATTAGTGCGTCAGGCAAAACGTAGATATGAAGAAAATATTGCAGCCAACTGTAAAAATAATCCGAAATCCTTCTTCAGTTACATAAACAACAGAAAGGCAATCAGAAGTGGAATTGGACCCTTAACAAACAGCGACGGTGCACTAGTGACTGACAGCCAACACGTTGCAAACCTTTTAAACAATTACTTTTCCTCGGTGTTTAATAATAACAGTCCTCCCACCACTACCACCAACACCAGTACTAATGTAAATCCCGAGCATGCATTGCCTAACTTTGAAATAAAACCCGATGAAGTCCTTAAAGCCATCAAATCACTTAAAACAAATAAAAGTCCTGGACCTGACAAAGTATATCCAACTCTGGTGAAAGAAACAAAGAGCGAAATACTCTCCTCCCTCACAACCGTATACAATATGTCCTTGCGACAAGACATCGTTCCTTCAGATTGGAAAAAGGCTAACATGACACCGATTTTTAAGAAAGGAGACAAAAAAGTACCAGGTAATTACAGGCCCATTAGTCTAACTTCGGTTGTAGGTAAGCTACTTGAGGGCATAATTAGAGACAAAATTGTAAATTACCTTGCAAGCCACTCATTAATTGGGGACTCACAACATGGCTTCCGAAACAAAAGATCCTGCCTATCAAACCTATTAACCTTTTATAACGACCTCTTCACTGTTTATGACGTAACCAAATCACTGGACGTAGTCTATCTTGATTTCCAGAAAGCGTTTGATAAAGTCCCACATCATAAATTACTTTACAAATTAAAGCAAATAGGTATTGACGGTCAAGTACACAAATGGATCGCGAATTGGTTGAGGAACAGACAACAAAGAGTAGTGATTGACGGATTTAACTCAGAGTGGGCGCCGGTCACTAGTGGCGTCCCTCAGGGCTCAATTCTTGGCCCAGTGCTCTTCATTATTTACATCAACGACGTGGATGTTGGACTCAATAATCGCATTAGTAAATTTGCAGACGACACAAAGATTGGTAACTCGGTTCTCACTGACGAAGACAGGCAAAGCCTCCAAGATGATTTGCAAAAAATTTCAGCTTGGTCGGATAGATGGGAGATGCCCTTTAACGTAAGCAAGTGCCAGGTCCTTCAAGTTGGAACGAGGAATAAGAAGTTCGATTACGAAATGCACGGCGTTAAACTCAAAAGCGTTCAATGCGTCAAGGACTTGGAGATCAAAATCGCAAAATCGCGTCAAACCTCAAATTCTCACAGCAATGCATCGATGCAGCAAATAAAGCGAACAGAATGTTGGGTTTCATTAAAAGAAACTTTTTATTCAAGAATAAAGATGTAATACTCCCGCTCTACAATAGTTTAGTCAGACCCCACTTGGAATATGCGGTACAGTTTTGGTCTCCCCACCATGCAAAGGATATTGCTAAATTAGAAGGTGTTCAGCGTCGGGCAACGAAAATGATCCCTTCCTTGCGCAACAAATCCTACGAAGAAAGGCTTTCTACCCTTAACATGTTCTCTCTTGAGAAACGTCGCCTCCGAGGAAAACTGATCGAATGTTTTAAAATACTTAATGGTTTCACGAATGTAGACAGATCAACATTGTTTATGATCGATGACACTTTGTGCACGAGGAACAATGGCACAAAACTCAAATGTAGACAAGTAAATTCAGACTGCACCAAATTTTCTTCACCAACGTTGTAGTGCGAGAATGGAATAAGCTTCCACCATCAGTGGTCCAGTGTAACACGATTGACTCCTTCATAAATAAGCTCGACCGTCACTTCCTTCAACTTAATATCAACTAGAGTAGAAATGCAACGTTTAGGAGCCTTCTGATTAATGTAAAATCACTTAGGTTTAAGGACAGACCACCTAGTCTGGACCATGGGGTCTGTGTGGTCTGATTTTCTATGTAAATCTATGTAAATCTCTCTCTCTCTCTCTCTCTCTCTCTCTCTCTCTCTCTCTCTCTCTCTCTCTCTCTCTCTCTCTCTCTCTCTCTCTCTCTCTCTCTCTCTCTCTCACACACACACACACACACACACACACACACACACGCAAGGATGGATGAAAAGGTACACAGGTAAAGCCAAAACTTTGTACCCATTGAGTTCTTTCTACTTTGTTTCGATGATAAAGAAAATATAAAAGTTGACTCCTAAAAACGCCTTCTTCATTTGTGGTCGAGAGATAAGAGCTAATAGAGGTGATAATGAAGAGCTCCTTTTCTTTATAATCTTCCGCACCACTCCCTTACCCTTCTGTCTACAAAGGAATGGTAGAACAATAGGTAAGGCAGTGAGACAGTGAGTGAAATTTTCGACAGCCTCTCTCTCATGCAAGTACACAACAAGACGAACAGAGAGATGGATGGATGAATGGACACTTAATGGAGAGAGAGACACAGACACGAATATACCAATAAACAAGAAACAAACAGAAGAAGACACAATACAACACCTTAAGAAGACACACTAACACACACAAACAAACAAATGAACAAACAATTATAACCCAAAGTCGATCGAAAAATGTGTGGAGGGCAAAGTTGATAAAGAAAAAAAAATAATCCTTATCTGTGAAGCATCGACAAAGAAAAAAAAATAATGAAAATATATATTGCAGAAAAAAAGAAACTCGAATAAGATGAATAACTAAAATAAAGCTAAAAAAAAAAGGGGGGAGAACAAGGAAAAGGTCGAGGAGGAGAAAAAAGCGTATAAATAATTGGAAAAAAAAGAAAGGCACGACGTGGAGCAAATTGCCTAGTGGAAGAATGTGGAATGAAAGAACAAACCGGAAGATGGGAACGAAAGGTGGAGGAGGGAAGGTGGGGGAAGGAAATAGCAGTGTGGAAGAAGAGGGGAAGGAGGTAAAGGGGGAAAATGTACATGTAAAGGGGAGAGATGAGAAAATGGGTAGAAGAAATGGATGTAATAGGGAGCAAGAGAAAATGAAGGCGTACTGAAACAATGGAAAGGAAATAAATCAGGAGGAAATTAGAGATCAAGAAAAAAATCGAAAAAAAAAAAGAAAATTGGAGAGTAGAAAGGGAGAGACACACGAAGGAAAGAGGAAGGAAGTGGATGACCAGAGCTGAGGATAGATGGAGGGGAGCGTACAGGAGATGGAGAGAGGGAGGGAGGTGAATAAAGGGAGGTGAAGAACGTAATGGGGATGAACGAAACCCTTTTTAGATGGAGCCATTAGAGGGGAGAGTCTGCTCCTGAAGGATAATAATGATAAAGAAAAAAGCAGGAGGAAAAGGGAAAGGAAGAGGAGGAGGAAATACCACCGAAGAGCAGGCAACAGAAAGCATATTGGCCTTCTTAAGTGATTTATTCAGGTCACTGCGAACGCCGTTGACCCACAAAACAGATCAAACTACATGGTCTCTAATCGCGTGTGACATATCTATTCTCTTTGGACTAGAAGGTGAGATGAAAACATGTGACTATTCAAGTTCGTCCAGGTGTACTCCGGAACACCTGGATATGCATTTACTTTTCCTCCTGTTGAAATCCTGGTGCCATATCCTTACTGCCTATACATGTTCAGTTCTTGTATGGGAATCTAGTCTAGCCTATTTTAACTCTCTCTCTCTCTCTCTCTCTCTCTCTCTCTCTCTCTCTCTCTCTCTCTCTCTCTCTCTCTCTCTCTCTCTCTCTCTCTCTCTCTCTCTCTCTCACTGTCTCACACACACACACACACACACACACACACACACACACACACACACACACACGCAAGCACGCACACACAAACGCACTCAAACGAACTTCCATGGGTGATAAAGCGATGCACGAAATAGTCATTAATCTTCTCGTATCTTATTATTTTTCCCTCCATTCTCTCTCTCTCTCTCTCTCTCTCTCTCTCTCTCTCTCTCTCTCTCTCTCTCTCTCTCTCTCTCTCTCTCTCTTCGCAACCCGCTCTATTTATCTTCGGAGGAATAACTCGCGATAATTGCCACTTCTCCGCTGCTTCGATTTATTATTGTCTTCCTCTACTTTTGAATTAAGGTCAATATTTTATTTCTGTAATGAAGTGAACATTGGAGGGGGCAATCAAAGGCAAACTGAGGATATGCGTGGATGAATAGGTACAGGTGAGTGTGTGTGTGTGTGTGTGTGTGTGTGTGTGTGTGTGTGTGTGTGTGTTTGTGTGTGTGTATGTGTGTGTGTGTGTGTGTGTGTGTGTGTGTGTGTGTGTGTTCGTCCATGCACGTGCAGGGAGGCAGGTAGGCAGATTTTAATAGGTTACCTCACCATTGGACTACATAAAATATAGTACATGGCTATATATGTGCTAACAAGAGTGTATGAGCGGCTATTTCTGTGTCTGCTGGTTTGTATGTGTGTCTATGTGCATCCCAGATGGCATGTGTCGTGTATAAATATCTAAGTTCGTATGTTGCCAGTTGATAATATAAAGCATATTTCTGAAAGACTTCCCGCT
The DNA here is from genome assembly GCF_024679095.1 of Eriocheir sinensis. Classification (NCBI taxonomy): domain Eukaryota; kingdom Metazoa; phylum Arthropoda; class Malacostraca; order Decapoda; family Varunidae; genus Eriocheir; species Eriocheir sinensis. The sequence continues at coordinate 17,153,589 of NC_066525.1, read as the reverse complement.
TGTGGAAGTAAGATCGTAATGGAAATAAGTGTTTTCAGCAAACCAAAATATTATTGCTTTTCTTTAGATTTCTTCATATCATTTTTTTCTTTAATAACTGTTCATGGTCTTGGTATTCCTTTCTAATTCTCCGTTTCCATTATCATCCATGTGCTTTTGATTGAATTAATACTCCTCCTCTCCTCCTCCATTCTCCTCAACCCCCTCTTCCCCCTCTTTGATCCTCCTCCTCCTCCTCCTCTATCTACTCATTATCTCAGGTCAATCTCCTCTCCCAAGAAGAGTAAAATTGGATTAGCTCCGTGTATCTAAATTTAATTCTGGTATTATTATGATACTTTGGCTCATAAGAAAACATTCGCCCCTCGTTCCCAACCTTGTTCTTATCTCCCGGCCATGCTTTTTACCCTATGGAGGACAGGTGAGGTGTATAATGTGTGTGTGTGTCTGTCTGTGTGTGTGTGTGTGTGTGTGTGTGTGTGTGTGTGTATGAATAAAACGGTCACACACACACACACACACACACACACACACACACACACACACACACACACAAGTACCATCAATACCCGTCAGGGCTGCCTGGTGATTACTGTGGTGCTCCTCCCTGAGTGGACGGCGTGTCGAGGTGTTTATATACACACGGGATGCTTATAAATACGACAGACGTTCATAAGTGGACTACCGGACGCCTAAATGTATACCGTACGATCATAAATAAAGCGGCTGTTCGCCCATGCATGTACAACAAGTATTAACAACCGGCTGCGTGAAGGATGAATGATAATTGTAATGCTTCTGCTCAAGTCAACCGGAAGTCAGGCATTGCTTAACAAGGTAAACAAATATGAGAAACGTATTTGTAATCATTGTTAGACCGGTAATGAATGTGTCAGTCAGGGAAAAATAAGCTAAAAAGGTAAACTGAAGTCTATAAAGAAACATCCGTGTCCTCCACTACATCATAAATTCATGGTGGGTTTCAAAGTGCTCTTGTCATTATTTCATGAAATTTCTTAATCTAAAGACATATTAAAATTGTTCAAACTTGAATTTGATATTCTTCTGTGCCTAAATTAAAAAATTCTAGTGATTTTTTTTTTTTACATCAAAGGATGCGGCTGAAGGGAAACAAAAAGAGTACAAAAAAGAAGCCCGCTACTCGCCGCTCCCACAGAAGTAAAAAGTAAAGAGTGGCCAAACGAGAGGTCAAGTTCGGGTGGAGAGGTGTCTTGATACACACTTCTTGCAAGAGGTCAAGTCATAGGCAGGAGGAAATACATACGATGGAAGACTGTTCCAGAGTTTACCAGTGAAGGGGATGAAAGAATGGAGATGCTGGTTAACTCTTGCATAAGGGGTTTTTACAGTATAGGGATGAGCATGAGTAGAAAGTCGTGTGCAGCGGGGCCGCGGGAGGAGGGGAGGCATGCAGTTAGCAAGTTCAGAAGAGCAGTCAGCAGGAAAATATCGACAGAAAATACAAAGAGAAGCAATATGGCGGCGTAGTTTAAGAGGTAAAAGGCTGTCATATTACTTCTTGGGAGTGTATAACATTAACAGTGGTGGGGTTAAAAGAGGTCATCAAGAAGACCGAGTTGGTATTTCAGGGATGATTTATGAAATTTCAGGATAGATGTAAAACAGGCTTACAACAGCTTGCATTTCCTACACACCTAATATTTATAAGTTGAAGAGAGACAGCTTAAAAGAAAATCAGGTTCCAAAGTAAATCTAAAAATGTTGTCTAGGTAAATTAATGGTGAAGAAACTTAATATTTTAAGTTTATAAACCAAAGGGCTTGGTAGAGGAGGCCGCAAACGAGACAGATGAAGGGCCTAATGAATAGTCACGACCCTCTAATGAACCAAGCATTACATGGTACCAGGTTTCAACATTTCAGTAACATCTTCATCGAGGGTCAAACATCACGTAGTATCCCCCACATTTATGCTAAGAGATTAATCTGAGCTAAGTAACTTTAATACACTGAACATACTAGTGGTCCTATTTTGGTGACTTGAAAATTTCTTTGACGTTGTACAATGAGGCAATAAGAAACTTGGGTACAACAGCGATGGGATTAAAAATTCCTTACTAGATACAACACCAGTCTTACAGAAGAGAGAGCCCCGCCTGTCCAGTGCTTGCTCGTTGTTGGGGGGGGGGGGGGGGAAGAGAGAGAGGAAGAGATGCAGGGCTGGAGAAAATTGGGAAGAGGAGGAGGGGGAGAGGCGAAGGTGGATGAGGACAAGGGAGAAAGAGGATGTGGAAGAGGAGGAAGAGATGAAGGAGGATGAGATCAAGGGATAGAGATAAACAGAGGAAAAAGTGGAGATAATAATATGTCAGAGAAGTGGAGATGGGATAGAGAATACAAAGGGTGGAAGGGTGTGGGAAAAGAATAGGAGAGGAAGGAACAGAGAGGAGGAAGAGTGGTGGGATGAAAGACCGCGGGATGGAAGGAAAAGGTGCAGTGAATAGGTCCAAAGCATGAGAGGGAGGGATGAAGGAGGGATGAAAAATGAAGAAAAGAAAGGAAGTACAGAAGAAATTAAGGAGTTATAAGAGGAAATGATGATAGAAGAGACGGTAGGATGAGATATTGGTCAGGAAGAGGGATGGGGAGACGTAGAAAAACAAAAAGAAGGATGGAGAGAGGTCTGAGTAGAGGGGTAAAGAACCGAGGTATAGAGAGAGGAAGGGCAGGAGGAAGAGGAACCAGGGGACGGGAGATGAGAAAAAGGGAGGGAGGGCAAGGGGTGGAGGGGAGGCAGGAGCTCTAAGTGTGTTCTCGTCACCTCGGCACAAAACAAGAGTGAGAAGTTAACTCGAAGGGGGTCATTACGGAATCCTTCAGGAGGAGGTTTTGGTACCCAGCCTCGTCGGGCGTGATTTACTACCAAGCTAAACACAAACATTACGCGGCGTTATCTGGCTTCATCCGACCTCCTGGCAGCATCCTGAGAGCGTGTATGCATGTGTGTGTGTGTGTGTGTGTGTGTGTGTGTGTGTGTGTGTGTGTGTGTGTGTGTGTGTGTGCCCCGGTCTCTACTTACGCCTTATCCACACACACACACAAACTCACACACGGCTGATGCAAAAAGAGGCACTTTTGGCAAGACTCGACGCCTCCGAAGTAACATTTACGGTGGTTCAAGGTTTTTAAGGATCCATTCATAGTGCTTACAGTCAACCCCCCTGACAAGAATGGCTGGAAATCGCTATAATATCTCCTAGACTCTATTCGCCTTGACTCTCCTTGGTTAGCTCGGTGAAGCTAAGTACCCTGCGCGCCCTCTCTGGCTCCGCCTCCCCCATTGGCTAGCTGGAAAGGGCAGGAGCGGCTCTGATTGGCCCGGGGCAGAGGCTTCATGATCAAGAATGGAAAGGCAGCACACACACGACGCGTTCTGAATGACACATCGTAAGTCAATAGCATGCTGTGTGTGTGTGTGTGTGTGTGTGTGTGTGTGTGTGTGTGTTTGTCCAAGCACGTACGTACCATAACAGCATCTCATCCTCATCACCACCAACAACAACCTCCACCACCACACCACCACGGACGGGCCACAACCACGTACGGAGACATACCTCGTTACGGCGTACACCTGTGGCTGCTCTCCTACCTGTAAAAAAAAGGTGACAGGTTGAGGTACAGGCAATCATGAGACAGGCTGTTAGGAAGTGGGTCTTTTTATGCCTTTATGATTACCTGAGCTTACCTTTGGGAGAGAGAGAGAGAGAGAGAGAGAGAGAGAGAGAGAGAGAGAGAGAGAGAGAGAGAGAGAGAGAGAGAGAGAGAGAATAATTGATAAACAGGATAGTGACTGCAAACGGAGAGGTGGTGATTGAGAAGTAAATAGAAAGTGATGATGCAAAGGTGATGGTGATGAAGGTGCAGGACAGGAACGATACTCTGGTGGGTATAAAGCCCTTGATGATGATGGTAGGGTGAAATGGTGATGATGATGATGATGGTGAATATGAGTTGTGGAAAAAAAATGAAAATGACTCTACAACATACACGCACACACTCACATTCACACACACACACACACACACACACACACACACGTAGACGGGCGAGGTAGACAGTCACCTCAACACAGCCACGAATCCTAATGTGCGTTTTTTCCACTCGCTGCTGCATTGATACCCACATCTTGCCTCGCCTCCATCTGTCTGTCTGTCTGTCTGTGTGTCTGTATGTCTTATCTCTACATCATGTTTGAAAAAACGTGTAGAGAGGAGGAGTAAGAGGCGAGGACGAAGATGAAGGAAAAGGGGAATAAAAAAGTAGGAGAAAGAAGAAAAAGATGAAGTAGAAGAAAAAGAATGAAAAATAAAAAGTAGGAGAAAGAATACAAGCAGAAAAAAAAGAGGAAAAGGAAGAAATAAAAAGACAAATGACAATATCACCATCAGCTACTCCCCTCACCACCACCACCACCACCACCACCATGACTCGCCAACACCCAGGTAGTTAGTCACTGGGAGAACGTACCTGTAGTGCTAATGACTGCCTTATCGGCTATCTACTCACCTATCTACCGGGCTATCTATCTCCATCGTCCCCCTGCGGGAATTAAATGACAAGGCGAGGAAGATGAACAAGCAGGGAGAGAGAGAGAAGCCGGATTGAGAAATGATGGTGGTGGTGGTGGTGGTGGTGGTTATGGTGATGGTGGTGGTCATATACTGCATGCTATGAAATTTTATGTACCCTCTCTCTCTCTCTCTCTCTCTCTCTCTCTCTCACACACACACACACACACACACACACACACGTACCCCCACACCTGTGCTTCCAATTATCATGCAAGCGCGCACTGCCTTAAAATTTAGGAGGCTACACGCCGCCTGGACATCACCTGAGAATGAGGAGGAGGAGGAGGAGAATTCAAAGAAGATATATAAAGAAGGAAAACGAGCAGGAGTGGTCGACGAGATAGGAGAGAAGAGTGAAGAAGAGAAGAGAAGAGAAAAAACGAGAAGATACGAAAAGAGAAGAGAGGAGAGAGAAGGAATGAGATAATCGAGAGGAGGAAAGAGGGAGAGAAGAAAAATAAGGTTGGAGGCGAGAAGAAAGCAAGAAATAAAGAGAAAAGGCGAAAAAGAGGAAGTCAAAAGGAAGGAACGATGTAAAGAAAATAATAAAGAAGAAATTATATACGACGGGAATATAAAAGAAGTATCAGAGACGAGAAAGATTAGAATTAGAGAAGTGATGAGGGGAGAAAGAGAGGAGAATAAAAGAGGATAAGAGCAGAATGGAAGAAGAGACCAAAATAATAAAAAAGAAAAGGACAGGTATACAGGATTATAATAAAGAAGAAGAAAAGGGAGGAGAAAGGGCTGGAGGGATGACGAAGTAGAGAGTGAACAACAGAACACAGAGAACGAATAGAACAATAAAGACGAATGGAGATGTAACAAAAAAATCAAAACAAAATAGGAGAAAGAAAAAAGACAAGAGGAAGAAAAACAAACACGGTACCAAACAAGACAACACCCCAAAAAAAAAAAAGGAATTGACCACGAGGAAAGAAACGCGAAAAAGAATAAAGAAAACAAGGAAACAACACAAAGAAAAACAAGAAGAAAAAAGAAAAAACGAAGAACACGAAGAAAAGAAGAATCAGGGAAGCAAAAAGGAAAAGCGAATATATATGAACTCAAAAAAGAATCAAGCGGCGGGTTAACGACTGGCTATAAAGGAAGATGGGACGAGGAAAATGAAGGTTGCTGAAGGTGAAAGAATGATCCAAGAGGTTTCCGACGTGGCCAGACTAGGAGAGACGCTTCACCTGCTAATTAGCGCCGCTCACCTGAGGACGGGGAGGAGAAGGTGCGTGAGAAGGTTCATGAGAGAGCGATATATATATATATATATATATATATATATATATATATTTTTAGATATATATATATAGATATATATAAAGAGAGAGAGAGAGAGAGAGAGAGAGAGAGAGAGAGAGAGAGAGAGAGAGAGAGAGAGAGAGAGAGAGAGAGAGAGAGAGAGAGAGAGAGAGAGAGAGAGAGAGAGAGAGAGAGAGAGAGAGAGAGAGAGAGAGAGAGAGAGAGAGAGAGAGAGAGAGAGAGAGAGAGAGAGAGAGAGAGAGAGAGAGAGAGAGAGAGAGAGAGAGAGAGAGAGAGAGAGAGAGAGAGAGAGAGAGAGAGAGAGAGAGAGAGAGAGAGAGAGAGAGAGAGAGAGAGAGAGAGAGAGAGAGAGAGAGAGAGAGAGAGAGAGAGCAACGAGAGAGAGAGAGAGAGACAAGTGCCAATATTTCATGAATAAAAGAAAGAAAAAAAAAAAAAAAAAAAAAAAAAAATAAAAATCAAATAAAAAAAAAAAAAAAAAAAAAAAACAATAGCAAGCAAGAGGAAAGAAGAGGAAGGAGAGTCCATGAGAAGAAGAAAAAGGAGGAGAAGGAGGGGGAGGAGGAGGAGGGAGGACAGGTGTGTCAAGGTTTGCACAGGTGTGGCGAGGTACGGTACATGTGCACGGAGATTTCATAAGCAGGGTCGTCACATCTGGAGACTCCTTTGTGACGGGAACAGGTGTGTGTGTGTGTGTGTGTGTGTGTGTGTGTGTGTGTGTGTGTGTGTGTGTGTGTGTGTGTGTGTGTGTGTGTGTGTGTGTGTGTGTGTGTGTGTGTGTGTGTGTGTGTGTGTGTGTGTGTGTGTGTGTGTGTGTGTGTGTGTGTGTGTGTGTGTGTGTGTGTGTGTGTGTTGATATTATAAGAACTGGCAACTGAGTGACCACTCCGTCTAAGAAGAAGAAAATGGAAGAGGAAAAAGAGAAGGAGAAAGAGGAGGAGGAGGAGGAGGAGGAGGAGTCTTCGAGTCGATGTAGGGAATACGTAAGTGTGTGTGTGTGTGTGTGTGTGTGTGTGTGTGTGTGTGTGTGTGTGTGTGTGTGTGTGTGTGTGTGTGTGTGTGTGTGTGTGTGTGTGTGTGTGTGTGTGTGTGTGTATGTACGCGAGTCCAGGTGTGTATATGTGTGTACGCCGGTGTGCAGTTTGAGTGAGGCATGAGGAAGGCCGTGATGACATTGATGCAAGGCGGAGGGGCTGAGTGGGCTTTCTTCGAGGCCATATACTACAGGCGTGTGGTGTGCAGAGCGACGCGTGAGGGGTGTGAAGCTCGCCCGACCCACGACTTACCCCGCACCTGATCCTCTATTTACGACTACACACCGATCATCAATTAAGAGAAGAGGAACGGGCACGCACACCACTAATGAGGCTGCATGCAACAAGGAAAAAAAATAATACTAATAAGGATGTTTAAATACAAATAGAAGCGTACAGATAAACATAAATCAATCCCGAAAGAAAGATTAAGTATGTAAGGTTTTTCATAGGTCAGCGGTGTATGCGGAGGAACAAGGAGAAAAAGAGTAAAGCAGCAAGTGTTTGAAGGTGTAAGTGTGTGGCAGGTGCAGGTGAACCGAACAGGTGTGCAAAGCTGGCCAGAGTCAACGGCTGAGGTATCCAGGTGTTCGGGCGTGGGCAGGTGTGTATGAGACCGGCTAAGGGGAGAGAGTCTTGGGGATGGGGCAAGAGGGAGGAGGGAAGGGATGGGGAGGTGACAGAGGGGAAGGGGCAGGTGGGTATTAGTACAAGGGAAGTGAGAAGGCGTTAAGGAGGACACGTAAGCGGTGAAGCCAATGAAATAAGATAAAAAGGGTAGGAGAAGACAGGAAGAGCTGGGTAGGCAGGAGGGGTAGGAAGAGAGAGTAGAGGGAAAGAGGAAAGGAGGAGGAGTTAAGGGGACAGTCATGTAAGCGGTGAGGGCAATGAGATAGGATAAGGAGGGAAAGGAGAATCCAGGGGAGAAGGGAGCCGGGTAGGAGGGAGGGGGCAGTGGAGGCCCGCACTTGGCCGCCTGCCAGGGAAGGACTCACCTGGCAGCGGTCATAGTCCCTGCCTCGACCTGGCCAGACAACACAGGTGAGTAGGCAAGGTCAGCCTTCACCTGTTTTCTTTTCGAGTTGTTAATTGCTGTTCAGGTAATAAATAGCCTACTCTTTAACTTTCAGCGAGGTATTTACATGAAATGCATCGCGCCCTCCGGTCAGGTTTGCACTCCTGTCTGTTCGCAGTTTGTGTTCTGAGCCAAAACAACATTCAACAAAGACAGCAAAAACTATTCGCTGGGAGAACACACGTCTGATGCGCGTCTGACTTAAGTTGATAATGCATAAAAAAAAATGTACGAGTGTCGGCAACATATTTTGATAATTTTCTTAAACAAAACAGAACGCAGCAAAGTAGTGTGTGTGTGTGTGTGTGGGGGGGGGGGGGGGGATGAATTAAATAAAATAACATGCAAACATTTAAATATATACGAAAAGGAGCAGAGGAAGTCTATACAGCCAAGACCCGTGAGAAACAGCGCACGGATCGAACCAAGATGAAAAGACACAGCACGGAGAAGGAAAGTCAGGCACTGGAGGAGAAGGAGGAAGAGGAGATCCAGAGGATGACGGGGAGGTGAAGCAGAGAATCCCTCGGCTCCGCCCCTCTTGAACATTATTGTGAACGCAAATCCCCGCCACACATGCGAGGCGTGAGCGGTTTACAGTGCCAGAAAAAGAGAGGGAGGAAAGTAAAATAAAAAGGGATGGTATAGAGCTTCAAAATTTTACGAAGAAGACTCGTATGATTTCTACACACACACACACACACACACACACACACACACACACACACACACACACACACACTAATCCCCTCTCAGACAATAAAGCGGATCAGAGAGCATTACTTTCAATAAATAACACGACCACTCACCTTCTTGCCCTCCTTCCGTGACCACCTCCATCCCACCCTCCCTCCCTCCCTCTCTCCTGTCCACTTTCCTGTCTACTTTCCAACTTTCTTTAACTCCTTTCTCCTTTCCTTATTTCATTCATTCCTTTCTTTTTTCCTTTGTTGATCTTTCCTTTTATCCTTTCTTCTTTAATCCATTTCTTCCTTCCTTCCATCTCTCCTTCCTTCCTGCCTTTATTCCTTCCCTAACTTTCTTCCTTCCAACCTTTCACCTTTCCTCCTTCCATTAATCACCTTTTACCTGCCTTACCTAACACCTGCCAACCTGAGACTCACCTGAGAAACGAAACACCATCTCACCTGACCAACACGAAAACCAAATCCCATAATTTATAACTCCTATTAAACACCACAACACGAAACACACAAACCCAAAAGAAAAAAAATACATAATAGAAACCAATTAAAAGATACACACGGAAGAGAGAAACGGGCAATAAGACAAGAGGGTAGGAGAAAAAATATAAGTAAGGTTTTCTACTTCTGGTCCGGGAGAGCTGAAAGGCGTTCCTGCCTGACACAAATCCGACGGCGCGAAGAAGAGAGAGAGAAACTCTAGAGCTTATTAATGCCAATGCCAGGGATTACGGCGTGGGGACTTCCTCTAGTGGGCGGGAAAATAGCATATGAAGAGGAGGAGGAGGAGGGAGAGCTGAAGAAGGAAAAAATATTAGATCAAGAAAAATAGTTAAGAGGAAGAGGATCATGTTAGAGTAAGAGAATAAGGAACAATTATTGGAGGTTACACAAATAGTTAGGAGGTTAGTGAAAGAGAATGATGAGCATTTTGAGGGAAGACGGAAATAGATTCAGGGAGACGGAGAAGAAGTCAGAGGGAAAATTATAAAAAGGAAAAAATAAAAACGAAAGGTATGAGGAAGAGAAACTTGTTGCTAAAAGGATGGGAAAGAGATAGACAAGCACATAAAAAAGATAGTTTGAAGAAAGAAGGAGAATGTGGACGGTAAGATACACGACAAATATAAAAAGAAGATAAATTAGAAGGAAGAGGGAGAAAAAAACTTACGAAAACAACAAAAATAACCATGCTAGAGAAATATGAAGAGCAGGTACTAGATATGCAAGACGTAGTAGATGTAAGAGAAGCAGTCGGATAAGCAGGAGGAAGAGGAAGCGGAAGAAGAAACCGCTGACCTCAAGGAAGCAGCGAGGAATGTGAGGAGGAGGAGCTGACACGACGACGGAGGCAGGACGAGGTAAGGCACATCAATCCAAGGGCGAGAGACAGTTATCAGATGACGAGCCGAGGAGGTTAGAAAAGAACGGACATCCAGCATCCACGACAGCAGCGGTGATGGTAGTGGTTAAGGGAGAGGAAGAGGGAGGAGAGAACGAAGAGTAGAAATATAGGAAAGGAAAGGATGAGAGAATGTGAACGGTAAGATACACGACAAATATATAAAAAAAAAAGAAGATAAATAAGAAGGAAGAAAAAGAGAAAAACTTATGAAAACGACAAATTACCATGCTAGAGAAATATGAAGAGCAGGTACTAGATATGCAAGAAGAAGAGGGAGAACAAAATGAAGGGTAGAAATGTAGGAAAGGAAAGAATGAGGGAAGTGCTTAGGGTAGGGTGAGGAGAGGATGAATGAGGAATGCTTGAATGAAGAAAGATGGTAGGGAGGAAAGGAGAGAAGAGACAAAACGAAAGGTGTAAATACAGGAAAGGGAGGGATTAAAAGAATGCATGAGAAAATAAGGAAACTCTCAGGAAAAATAAGAATGAAAATGGTGCTAAGATGGGAAGCATAGAGGACGAACGGGCGAGGGGAATCCAAGCCTCTTCTGGTCTTATCCTATTTGTATTTCTGGCGTTTTTTTAGTCTGATAACCTCCAAGGACTCCTAACACATTCATCATCAATCATTTTTTTTCTCTTTCTTAGCCCCATATACTCTACGCATTACTACGCCCTTTCTTTACTACATTTCTCACCACTCTCCTCTCACACTTACACACCTATACTTAAAAGCTTTCCTGCACTCCTCTCTACCTATTCTACTCTTATCAATCCATCCCTCATCGCAGTCTCCTTCCCTTGCCCCTCTCATTCCACCCTCGTCCTATTCCACTTTTTTCTACCTCCCTTATCCACTCTAATCACCCGTCAGCCCCATCATTTAACACGCCAGTTCATAGCTATCTCGAGTCTTTAGCTGCGGGACAAGGGTAGCAGGAGGCGTAAAAGAGGGAGGGATCAGTCTGTCTCTTACCCACCACCACCACCACGACCACTACTGCCTCTGCTCAACCCATGCATTAGGGGGCCCTTCACCTTTTTCTCCCTCTCAGTCTGGCCTTCACGGAGCGGCCTTCGACTGCCAGGAAAGGTGCAACACATACCTATCCTGAAGCCTGATTTTCCTTGTTTTTTTGTTTTGTGTTAGTGGTTCCCTCGGGTGGTGTCTGTGGTGAGGGGTTGGTGAAGGTAGTGTTGTGCTGTTTGTGCTGCGCTAGTAGGTGGTGGTGGTGTTGTGGTGTTTTGCTGGGCTTTTTTTTCACGTCATTTTTTACTTTTGTTTTAGTTTGTGGTTCCTTAGGTTTTGTAGTGTAGAGATGACAAGTTCTATAATGCTGATCTTTTTTTTGTAATGATTTATTTTAGTAGGTAGTTTTTTTCGAGATGTCTTTGTAATGGACTGGTGGTAACGTTATTGATATGTACACCTTTTTTTGTACTTATTTTTTTCTCAAGTTTGTGGTTATGAATTCCTTTGTTTTAGTTTGCATATTTTCTCGTCTTGTCTTCATAGTGTATTGGTGGAAACAGTATTATTCTGCTTTTTTTCTATTTGTCATTACTTTCTTCTTTGGTCTGTGGTTCCTTCCAGTTCTCTGCCTTGAACTAATAAAAACGTTACTTCTCTGAGACTTTTTTCCACTTCATTTGCTTGTATTATTATCGTTCAATCGTTACAACGTTAAAAGAAAAAAGTAGACTAAAAAGAGAGGAAATTTCGCATAAGTAATTCGATAATTTCATCTTAAAGGTTTGTATTTAACAGCCTTTCAAACGTTCGGGTTATTTAATCTTTTTAGTGTGGATTGTTTTTGCCCAGTTCTCAAAGCTGTACAAAAATGTGACAGGGAAGAGGACCACAAATTACTTCTTTCAATAGTTATAATTTCAATGTTAGTAAAATCGATACCGATACCGATATGTGTAACCGTTTGTTCTTTTTTTTTTTTAGTTCACCATCTCAAATTTTTTCTGATGCCACTCTGTTCCCTCGGTGGAAAAGATGAATTGTAAAGAGAGGGAGATAATAAAGCTAATAATAAAACGAACATTAAAAGCGAAGGACTCGATAAACCAGTCGACATAACTAGCAACTTCCTTACTTATATTCATGTTAATTCTCATTCACGTGATCTGAAGCCATAATTTATTACATTTCATATCAAACCCAAAAATTATCAGATTGATTTATTGCTCCCGACCGTACATTTAAACTCATACCTTCATGTGGCGATACATAAAACGAGAATCATTATATTTTCTTTGTTTGTCAACCTTTCTTACGTGCTACTGAATGAAAATGAAGAAGAAAAACATTAATAAAAGAGAGAAATACAGAGAAGAATACCAAAATGAGAGAGAGAGAGAGAGAGAGAGAGAGAGAGAGAGAGAGAGAGAGAGAGAGAGAGAGAGAGAGAGAGAGAGAGAGAGAGAGAGAGAGAGAGAGAGAGAGAGAGAGAGCAATGGAATAAAGATGAGGGCGTTGATAGAGATGATGGAGCATTGCAATTTATCACTCGAGGAATTAGGTTTCGTTCCGTGTGCCAACGAGAGGAATATAAGAGAGCAGGGCGGTGGGCGGAGACACACAGGAAGGGTAATGCAGTGCTGGGCAGGGCAGAAAAAGACTTAATACGAGGAGCGCTACACAAGGACAACAAAGGGATAAACGAACAGGAAGATGATAACTGAAGGAAACACGAAAAAAACATTGAAAAAATCCAGGAAGTCCAGTTACAGATTCAAGGATGTCCAGGAAATAAAGCTAGCAAGTCAAACCGAGGAGAAATTTTAGAGAAGTGTAAATTCCCTCATAAATATGCAGGAGGTTGAGTTAGAGATTCAAGGATGTGCTGGAAATGAAGATATGAAGTCAACCGAGGAGAAAATATAGAAAATGTAAAAGAAAATTCCCCTTATAAATCTGGTTCCTATTTTTATAACTTTCGCCAATACCCGTATTCATGACGACAGTAATTAGTACTTCTGTTGTGTCCTTGACGTGCAGTGTTAGGGAGATTATATATATTTTTACTATAATTTCCTTGCATATTTTTCAGTGCATCAGTCTGTCTGGCATCCGCTGTCTGTCTTTCTGTCTGTCTGTATGAATGGACGTCTCTCTCTCTCTCTCTCTCTCTCTCTCTCTCTCTCTCTCTCTCTCTCTCTCTCTCTCTCTCTCTCTCTCTCTCTCTCTCAACCCTGACTTTAATTCATCCTAATCACTTTTTTCCCCTTATTTCTCCCCCTTTTAACTTCTCCTTACCCTCCATATCTTCTCTCAGCTTCTATTATACACTCTCGCTTCCTCTAATTCTTCCCTTCAATCTCCCAGTCCCTCCTCGTCCCTCCCTTCCATGCACATTCCCTCCGTCAAGCCATCACTCCCATCACACACGTCACAACGCGCCATTTCATTCTCGCCAAAAATCACCGTAATTACCTGAGCCTCACCTGGTAAGACTGGTCAGACCCAGATCTAATTACATATGATCAGGTAAAATTATAAAAGGTAATAAAAATCTAAGAAAAAATATGTATTGAAAATGATTCTCCACTAGTAATCAAGAGAGTGTGTTTTAACGTTCTTATGGGCATTGTGGGACTTAGTGGGATAGTTTGCTTGGCCCTAAATGCAGGTAATGGTAACGAGTGGGCCCAATTAGGTGAACAGGTGTGAAGGTGAGGTGGGTCTCTCTCTCTCTCTCTCTCTCTCTCTCTCTCTCTCTCTCTCTCTCTCTCTCTCTCTCTCTCTCTCTCTCTCTCTCTCTCTCTCTCTCTCTCTCCCTAAGTACATCTATTACTGCTAACCCTGTTTTTCTATTGATTAGTTTTGTACAAGTCTCTGCGTTGTAATTTTCTTCCTTCTCTTCATTTCTTCTTGTTCTTGTTCTTGTTTTCCTTGTTCTTCTTGCTCTTGGTTTGTTCTTCTCGTTCTTGTTCTTTTCTTCTTTTTCTTCTGCTCTTTCGCCCCCGTCATCATTTTTACCGCCACTGTAATTACTTTTTTTTTTCTTTTCGATTATTTCCAGCTTCTTGCATTTTCTTCCTTGCTTTCATGTCTCTTCTACTTAACTTTTTTTTTCTTCTTTTTTTTCTTATTTATTCACTCGTTGTCTTCTTTTTTCTTCTTTCAATTCTTTATATTTCACCTCTCCCAATCCTTTTTGTCCTCCTTTTCCTCCTCCTTCAGAAAGCTTTCGACAAGGTACAGCACGAGCGACTCCTTAAGAAACTGTACTCGGCGGGCATTGGAGCCAATCTGATCGCGTGGATAAGAGATTGCCTCACCGACAGAAAACAACGAGTACTACTCAACGGACAGCCCTCCGATTGGCTTCCGGTCACTAGTGGAGTGCCTCAAGGGTCAATGCTGGGACCCATTCTCTTCATCATATATATCAACGACCTCGAATCAGGACTGAAATCCATAATATCGAAATTTGCTGATGACACCAAGATAGGGGGAAAGCCCCTCACAAAGACCGACTGCGAAATCATTCAGAAAGACCTCAATCACATTATCGAATGGTCGGAAAAATGGCAAATGTCCTTAAATGTTGACAAATGCAAAGTCATGCACATTGGGTCCAGAAATAGTAACCACACATACATCATGAATGGGAGACCTCTGCAAGCGATGCAGGAGCAAAAGGATCTTGGAGTCACTATCAGCAGTGACCTTAAACACGCGAATCACTGTAAAAAAGCATACAGCAAAACCAACACCATGCTCGGGTTCATAGCGAGGAACTTCGAGTGTAAAACGCCAGACGTGATGCTATCCTTGTATAATTCCATGGTAAGACCGCACCTCGAGTATGCAGTACAGTTCAGGTCTCCTAATTACAGAAAGGACATTGATTTACTGGAAAGGATTCAACTACGCGCCACGAAGATGATACCAGCCTCAAGGGCTAACCCGTACGAGGAACGACTCAAGCGACTCAATCTCTTTACATTGGAGAAAAGACGCCTACGAGGGGATATGATTCAAGTCTTCAGGTATCTGAAAAAATTCAATAACGTCGATTACTCCAAATTCTTTGAACTGCAAACCAACCTAAGAACAAGAAATAACGGTTTACCCATTCAGTCTAGTCGATGTAACACAGACATCGGAAGGAGTTTCTTTTCAAATCGAGTCATCCGTCGCTGGAACAATCTTCCGTCAGAAGTAGTAAATGTGAACACTATCAACTCCTTCAAATATAGAATCGACCGTCACTTCGCTACGTTGGGAGTGAACTGAATATTGCGGTGCTTTCATCTGCTCCCCAGGCCCCAAGTGGCTGTCGAGCAGATTAGATCACCAAAGCGGGCAACCTGGTAAGGAGTCAATAGGCTTTCTGTTGCCTGCGTTTCCATGTTTCCATGTTTCCTTCTCTACTAATTCTTCACCTTTTCTCCTTTTCCCCTTTTTTTTCTCTTTTTGTCTGTTTTATTTTTTATTTATCCTTTTTTGTGTTTTATTTTCTTCTATTAATCATTTATATTTCACCTCTCCTAATCCTTTTTGTCCCCCTTCTCCTCCTTCTCCACTACTTTTTCACCCATTCGTTATATTTTCTACCGGCTTTTTGTCTTCACACAGAAAAAGAGGAAGCCAAGTCGTTGAACACTCAGGACTTTCCAGGCAAGACCAGTGCCCATAAACAGGAAGGAAAGGTTCGAATTTCCCCGGGACTGACTCTCGGGACTTTTCTGCACCTCCTCACGTTTATTTTTCCTTCCTGTCTTAACGCATCATGCAAACAAACGTAAACAAGGAAAGGTTCGTTTGATTATTTCCAGCTTCTTGCACATTTCCTCTTATTATCTATCTTCATCTGCTTTGCATCCTTTGCTCCATATCTTTCTTCTTTTCTATTTATTTTTCCTTCCTCTTTTTCTACGTGTACATGTTTAGGAGTGAATAGAGATGTTGGAGAAGATCGGATGAGGGACCCCAGAGAAGCGAAGAACCCGTCATTAGGAGAAATAAATTAAGAGAATATATATGTTTACAAGTGGCACAAAGAAAGGTATTGGTTAGGAAGGGAGAGGAAAAGAAAGGATGACGAGGGAGAAAAGAATGGCTATCAGAACTGGTATGCTAGGGGGATAATGGCGCTGATACTGAAAAAAAAGGAGAAATATATAAGGAAACGAGATAGAGAAAGGCAGACAAAAAGGGGGATGATAACAACCAGAACTGGAAAACTGAAGAGGGATGATGGAGCTGATACGGAAGAAATAATAGGAAGAGAGGAGGAATGAGAGAAAAGAAAAGGCGAGGCAAAGAAAACCAGATAGAAGAATGAAAAACGAACGAAAAGAGATTCCACATAGGAGTATTTAGCTCTGACAGCATGATGCAAAGGAGGGAGAAGAGAACGGGATGCTGCGATACTTTTAAACGCTATAGATGCCCTGAATCACCCTAGGATGACACGGCGCAACAAAACCACATTAAAAAAAAAGCTAAAACGTCCATATCTTACCCTCCAAATGACGATGACAGGACACATTCTCTCTGAAGATTTTTTTTTTTGTAGATGTTTCGTAAAAAAAAAAAAAGTAATGGGATACCTAGTAAGGGCCGGCATGATTAGGAGGGTGAGAGACTGGGTTAGTAGACGCTGATCGAGGGAGTAACGAAGAACACGGTGAGAGAAAAGAAAATTACAGGTGTTAAAAGAGTAGTTGGTGGGAAAAGTGAGAGGAAAGAAAAATATAGTTGAAGATAAAGGTAATACTTGGAGGAGATATGAAGAAGTAGCAGCAGGCCAGAGTGACATAGCAAAAGAAGGTGAATGTCCAGAAGAATTGATAGAAATTTGACAAGGAAAGAATACCAAGGGAACCAAGGGAAGAAATACAGATATAAAAGAAAATTCAACATAAAAGAAAATGTGAAAAAAATGTGATATTAGAGGAAGATGAGAAGGAAAAGTAGAATCAGGCAGAGTGATATGATAGAAGGTGAAGGCAGAAAATAAAAGGGAACGAAATAATGAAACAGGAGAGGGAAGAAAGAAAGACGGAAAAAATAAAAGAGAACAAGATAAAAAAAGATATTAGGAGAGGAGCAGGAGAAGGAAAATCAGACCACTGTGATATGGCACAAGCAGATGACATAGAAGAAATGATAAAACAATGAAAAGTGAAAGAAAACAAAATCAGGGAAAGGAAAAATGACGAGGATAAAAGAGAATGAGATAGGAGTGATGTTAGGAAGAGATGAGAAGGATCTGAAAAACAGGCCGGAGTGACGTGGCAAAAGAAGGCAAAGACACAGAAGATAGGATAAAATAACGAGGAGGAGAGAAGGAGAGAAATCAGAAGGAAATAAGACGGAATGCGAGCAGATCTGGTCTTGCCATGAGAGAATCAACGACTCGGCTCTAAAAATAGTCCCTCCCCCTTAAGTCTTATCACTCCAATGCTTTTTTTTTTTTTCATATTGTTTGAACTTCTGGTAACTTCAAAAACATCCGCATGTCTCGATTCAAGTCTTTTTTTTCAATCCGACAAGTTCTCTCTAAACACACACACACACACACACACACACACACACACACACACACACACACACACACACACACACACACACACACACACACACACACACACACACACACACACACACAGGCTGCTTATCGGTCGTTTGTGGGTCCTGTGTCCCGGTGCCTCCGCGGGTCGGTCCCACAAACCTGTCACTGCACGACTCGTTTGGCTTCTTCGTCTATTTTTTTATCTTTTCTATTTATGAGGTGGAGTGAGGCGAGGTGAGGGGGGGGAGGGGGTACCTGTCCTGTCCTTGGAAGTGACCTGCCCCACCAGTTTTCATGTTAATGTGTTGTCACTAACCTCCTCCTCTGCCCCTCCTTCCTTCTCTCTCTCCGTCACCTAAATATCTCTCCGCCTAGTTCCCCTCAGGCCAGCGTGCTAGGACGTTTAGAAGGCTGCCTAAGTGAGGAGAATGACCTGTCTTCACCAGTAAAGTTAATTAGAGAGAAGCTTTCAGTTACGTGGGTGTGTTAAGGTGTAAACTACCTGAGAATAAAAGTCAAGGGCCGCACTGGACAGATACATATTGAGCATCGTGACAGGGTGTTCGAGATACGTGTTTCTCATCACAGCATCCAGCACAAAATGGTAATTCTTTCCCCACGTAAACTTTATCTTATACATTTTACTCATCCATCTGTTTTTATCCATCCACTTGTATTGTAATATTCGTCTCCTCTTACCATGCTTCTTAGCCCTCAGCCCTTCTAAAAAAAAAAAATGCCCCCCAATGCTTTTCTTAGTAGGCCTCAAACCTCAATATTATCAATTACTGAACATTATCTATATAGCCTTAAACTCCAAATCGTCCCTCTTTCTTTGTTTTCGTTTCTTTAACACCTCTTATCCATCTTCCATGCATTTAGTCACTTGTCTTTACTACTATGAGAAACACATGTCCCTTTCTATCTTTTTACCTCATCACAGACCAGTTTCCTTATATCCCACTCACCCTCCCTCTATGTTTTCGCTTACTCGCCTCATCTTCCATTCACGGTATT
>NC_066525.1:17122429-17129929 GCF_024679095.1 Eriocheir sinensis | reverse complement strand
CACGGACCCCCACGTCACCCGCCACACACGGACCCCCCCGTCACCCGCCACACACGGACCCCCACGTCACCCGCCACACACGGACCCCCACGTCACCCGCCACACACGGACCCCCACGTCACCCGCCACACACGGACTCCGGTTTACACTTTGCGGACACGGTGCTATTCATTGTTATATACGGGAAAACAGAGTAATCGGAACCGCTTATAAAACACTCAAGCATGATACCTCTAGTGCCAATAAGAATCCACTAAAAAAACGAATCATATAAAGCTGAAATATAAACCTTTGCCACAGGCTAAGTTAACCGAGAAATGTGAGAATAATAAACAAAATCGATGTTTAGTCATACACCATTGTTGCTGGCTCACACTTTCCTCCGTCCCCAACTCACTCAGTATTCCCCGCAGGCCGCGGTGCCCGGTAGTTTGTGGGCGGCTAAACGTTAGTGCCACGGACGTGAAGGATTCATTTGAAGGAATTACTTATCAATTTCCATCAAATTATCGGCACCACCCCTCCTTAATGATCAAAAACATTTTTCCGTCTTCAATTATTAGGAGGGTCTTCAATACATTATGATTTACTTGATAATCTCTTGTCTTTTTCCAGGTAAGAAAGACTACATAATATTTCCTTAATATTATGTATTAGCTTACCATGTTTCAGGGCGGGCTTATAAACATGCATTTTTATTAACAGAAAATAAGTTCTTTGACTGGTTTGACAGACATTACAGCTTTCCTGAATGACAGGAATTAGCATATATATATATATATATATATATATATATATATATATATATATATATATATATATATATATATATATATATATATATATATATATATATATATATATATATATATATATATATATATATATATATATATATATATATATATATATATATATATATATATATATATATATATATATATATATATATATATATATATATATATATATATATATATATATATATATATATATATATATATATATATATATATATATATATATATATATATATATATATATATATATATATATATATATATATATATATATATATATATATATATATATATATATATATATATTTTTATATATATATATATATATATATTTATATATATATATATATAGAGAGAGAGAGAGAGAGAGAGAGAGAGAGAGAGAGAGAGAGAGAGAGAGAGAGAGAGAGAGAGAGAGAGAGAGAGAGAGAGAGACACACACACACACACACACACACACACACACACACATACACACACACACAAAGATGGAAATTTCATCCTAATTCTACAATTATTATAAGTCATAATTCTATCAATATGAACAAGTCCTTTCAATCTTGCATCAGGTATTTTTCAGCGCTTAACTCCCCCATTCCGAGGCGCCAGTTTCCGCGGGTGTGGGCGCCGAGGGGTGGCTGCGGCGGCGCCTGGCTGATGAAGGACTCGCCTCGCTGCGCTACGCCATCCCTCTTACGGAAGCCGAGCACACACACCCGCACCTTTCATTAAGATTGCGCCATTTATTTACGTTGCGCCGCCTAATCGTTCCCTTCAACATGAATGATAAGTTTTGCAGGCGTCCATAATATAGGTACCCTCCCTCACCTCCTCCTGCTGATCCTCCCTCCTCCTGTGGCTCCTCTTCTTGATGCTATCCTCTTCCTCGTCCTCTTTCTCCTCTTCATCGCACCCATCCACCTCTTTATTGCGCTGTTCCTCCTCCTCTTCCTATTATTATTCTTTCTCCTCCGATTATTTCTCTTCTGTATACATCGTGTCTTCCTCCTCCCTCTCCTCCTTCTCCCTATCCTATTATTACCCCCTTTATGAATCGTCTCCTCTTTATCCTCTTTCTCTTCCACTTCCTCCTTTCTCTCATGTTCTTTATTCTCCTACTCCGTCACATTTTCTCTTTCTCTCATCCAATGATATTTTTTCTTCTTCCCTAAAATTTACTTGTTTTTCAGATTTTTCTATATTATTTTTTGCCGGTACCGCCCCCGAATTTTCACATACCTGGAATATCTGCTTCTTCCTTCACAAAGAAACAATAATAAGAAGCAGCTGTATGTATGTAGAAGCAGCAGATTGGTAATTTTGTTTGTAATAATGAGCTGTAATAAATTTGTTTGAGTTTATTAGAAAGTAAAAGAGTGTTATTACCCCGATGATAAACTTACTTTGTGCGTGTGCTTCCCTCCTTTGTTCTACTTCTCATTATAAACAGATGCTATTACTGTCTCTATCAAAATGCCGTTCTTTACCAATATCTTTTTTTTCTTTACTTCTTATATCAAAAAGAGGAAGTCATTAGCACCTTCGTTACAATATTGATGTGTACTAACATTTTCGTTTCTATTTCCCACGAGGCATGAGGTAATATATTTGTCCTGAAGTGTATGAATCACAGGCCATTATGAACGGAACGAGCACGCCGGGTCATATAGCGTCATTAACACTTAATTGACCTTTCTGATGAGATCGTGAAGATAGAAAAGGCGAGACTCGGGGTGTACGTCAGGAATCATTAGACGGAAACGGTAATTAGAGGAAGAAAAAGAAAGGAAAAAACACTACATTTACTCGTCTGGCGCAGCATCAGGGACGGCTGGGAGGATGTCAAGCGGCGTCCGAGTTCTTATTTTTGTCAATGTTATTTATCTCCGGCTGTTCTCTCGTCCTTTCGTTATTTGTGGTTAATGTTAAGGTTCCCAATATTGTTGCTACTGATGTTACCGTTCACGATGTTTGCTTTGCTGTTGTTGAAGATTTTCTTTTATGACAGCGAGAGAGAGAGAGAGAGAGAGAGAGAGAGAGAGAGAGAGAGAGAGAGAGAGAGAGAGAGAGAGAGAGAGAGAGAGAGAGAGAGAGAGAGAATAGTAATGAAGCTGATGGAAACCTGAGATACATAGGAACAAGCAACGTTGGTTAATTTGATGGTACGAAGAGATTATCGGAGGAGAAGGAAAACACACACACACACACACACACACACACACACACACACACACACACACACACACACACACACACACACACCTGCATATTAGAGCCAATATAATGATCATATGAGCGACATGAATTACAGCTCCAGAACGCAAAAGGAGACGTTGAAGGAAAAATGTTCTTTAGAGATTAATAGCAGCTGATGAGGAGTATGTTACCAACGGGGAATTATTGAGGAAAGTAAAGAGAAAATTAGAAATAGAAAATTAAAGGTCAAAATTCTTAAAAGTAAGGATGACATTATATTTGTACATTTTAAGAGGAGAAGGAGGAAGAAACACGGAAAAAACAAACACAAAAAAAAAGAATGAAAAGAATATAATGACAAAAAAAAATAAGGAAAGACGAAACAGGAAAAGGAGAAATAAGAGAAGGAAATAGGACGAAGTGAAAGACCTCCGTAAAAGTGAATCCAGGTTATTATTATTTCTTGCTATTAATTTGAGGTCTCGCTAAACTATATCACCGGAAAATTGATGCATTGGGGAGTTATTTCTATATTCCCACAGGTTTTCTCGGTATATTCTCGACTTTATTGAAACATCCTAAATAAAGTTGGATAAACACTGGTAAATAAATCAAGTGTTGTGAGTATGACAATAAAAAATGTCGACAGAGGTATCATCATTATCAGCCGGAGCAATGGCAGCTGTTACTAGTTCACTACAGGAAGTCCACATCGTTAGTGTAATCCATTTTCTTCCGACAAACACTTTACTTTCATCTTTCCAATTTATTCTCTGCTTCCCCTGATTTATAGAGTCTCTGGGTTGCCACTCTGATACTTTCATTGTCCATCTGCTATTAGTTCTATTGATGATAAGTCCTACGAGAGTCAATTCCTCATTCTTTTAATTATTACTACATAGGAAATCTCCAACCTTTACATTCATCAGTACCGAGCCACTTCTACCCTACTCGACCCCAATACAAAACAAACGCCCAAACATCAACAACAGAACACCACAGCAAAACTCAAACGAACACTTCATAAGCTGAGACGCATACAGAACACAAACACAAACTATCGAGCAAGGCCAGTGCGGAAAACAAAGAGGTCGGTTTCCCTGCAGTAAAATACCCCGTCAGCACACACACGACGACATTCCTTATTCTGCTCAAGGAAGGCGATAGTAATGGTGGTGGTGGTGGTGGTGGTGGTGGTCCCTGAATCCATCACCACCTCGCCACCAAGCACGGAGGAAAGATAAATATAAAAAGGTTCATCCCACTCCTCGATTAAGATGCTGGGAGAGAAAAGAGAGGTTGATATAATGCTGGAGAGAGAGAGAGAGAGAGAGAGAGAGAGAGAGAGAGAGAGAGAGAGAATAAAAAAAGATAGGTATCCAGCTTCATGACTGAAATTTTTATGCCTTCTTATGTCTAAATAGAGATAGCAATAACCTTTATGTCGAAAAAAAAACTGTGAGAGAGAGAGAGAGAGAGAGAGAGAGAGAGAGAGAGAGAGAGAGAGAGAGAGAGAGAGAGAGAGAGAGAGAGAGAGAGAGAGAGAGAGAGAGAGAGAGAGAGAGAGAGAGAGAGAGAGAGAGAAACCAGACACCTAACAACCCAAACACCCATGCAGGCAGAGGACTCCGGTGGGACACTAAACACAGCCTTTTAGGAGTCCTGCGCTTAATAAAGACTGTGTCCCACCTAACAATTACGCTTCATCATCGTATTTAACTTTGTGGCGCTCCTCTTGTTTTGATATGTCGGGGGAAGGTTACAAAGGTTCGGTCGAGGTGAAGAGGAGGAGGAGGAGGAGGAGGAGGAGGAGGAGGAGGAGAGGAGGAGGAGGAGGAGCAGGAAAAGTGTACGTGTGTGTGTGTGTGTGTGTGTGTGTGTGTGTGTGTGTGTGTGTAAAATAAAGATAAAAATGGTACACGAAGTAAATAATATGCATTTGAAAACGAAGAGGGAAAGAAAGGAAGAGACAGAGAAAAGAGAAAGAGAGAAAGAAAGAGAAAACAAAGAAAAGAGAGAAAAAGAACCACACAGGGTAATGGGGGTAATAACAACAGCCAGCACCATTAGGCCCCAAACTCCCCCTCTGACTTATTGTTTTGCATACGGCTGAAAACACAATCATTCTGCCCACTGCCCATTCAGCGCCGCTACAAAACCTTCAGTCGTGTATTTAAAAACCTATTGTCAACCACGTCCAAAGCATAGAAGGTGGGTGGAGGGGAAAGGGCTGGCTGGTTGGTTGCTTGTTCTCTCTCTCTCTCTCTCTCTCTCTCTCTCTCTCTCTCTCTCTCTCTCTCTCTCTCCAACATTATTTCTTTACTTCTTTATTCACACTACCACCACCATCACCTCCACCACCACCTTCTTTCTTTCTTCTGCCACATCCTTCTCTTCTTCTTCTTCTTCTTCTTCTTCTTCCTTCTGTTGTGCTGTCTGACTAGAAATGATGTTTTTAGTGAAGCGAGTTCATGTCTCTTTCATGCGATATTTTATGATGACCTATATAAGGTTGTGTGTGTGTGTGTGTGTGTGTGTGTGTGTGAGAGAGTGTGTGTGTTTGTTTCCCGACTCTCAATCACCTCCACTGCACTTCGTTTCCTCTCGTTCTCTTTATTTTACGTAATATAATCCCCACCTCTTCTTACCTTATAATCCAGCGAGATCACTACTTATTATCCTGTTTCCTTTTCCGCGGTCCCTATACTCACCCACCTCTACTCTCTCCCTACTCATCACACCTTAGATCACTACATTCACACGCCCTTACCAACTCCACTACGCCTTCTCACCTCTCTTCACCCCCCCACCCCCCCCCGCACTACAACCAATACCTCACACCCTCAGCAGTGGTCGCAATATAAGGCTTGCATGACCCTCGGGGCGGCGTCATGCACCATTCATTGAGGCCACTCAGAGCCTGGATGCACAAAGGATGTCTTCACGATGGTGCAAGAATGACGATATTACCATCATGACTTGTGACACGCAGCGATGCCCTCCTCCTCTTCCTCCTCCTCCTGTTTCGACTAGTCCTCCTCCTCTTTTTGCTTCTGTTCCGACTACTCTTCATCCTCCTCCCACTCCTCCTCCATCTCCTCTTTCTCCTCCTATTCTTCATCCTTCATTTTCGACTTCTATTCCTCGTCGTCTTCCTTCTCATCATTATACTTCGATTTTTCTCAACCTCCTCTCTTCTTCTTTTCCTCCTCTTCCTTAATTTGACTTACTTCTCTCTCTATCTTTCTCTATTTATATAACTTTGTATCTATCAATCTCTCTCTCTCTCTCTCTCTCTCTCTCTCTCTCTCTTCAATACCGATCTATTTTCATTAAGCTTATCGCTCGCTCATATTAATTACTTAGTGATAAATATGCATCAGTAATCTATCTCCACGCTTCGCCGGAGATGTTATCGCCTTGATTTTATTTCTTTCCGGACAACGTCGTGTTTTGTGGTGCGTTGCTTGTCGTGTTCACCGTGGCGAATTGTCGGGCGAAATTCTGTCTCACACACACACACACACACACACACACACACACACACACACACACACACACACACACACACACACACGTATACACACACAAACGAAAGAAGATTACCAAATAAGAGAAAAACAAGAAAGCATTAAGCGAGAGAGAGAGAGAGAGAGAGAGAGAGAGAGAGAGAGAGAGAGAGAGAGAGAGAGAGAGAGAAACACACACACACACACACACACACACACACACAGAAATATTAGTCGGGAGGTACACAAAAAAATAGATTCCTCGAGGCTTTTAAGAAGTGTAAAGTGGACGAGGCCGTAAAAGGAAGCGACTCACTCAAGCTTAGACGAAACCTCCATTGAGAGAGAGAGAGAGAGAGAGAGAGAGAGAGAGAGAGAGAGAGAGAGAGAGAGAGAGAACGATCATACTGTCTGTTTAGTGTGGCTCTCAAGTGTGGCTCTAGTGTGGCTCAGTGGGATAAAAGATGCTGTGGCCTGGGTATGTGGTTGCAGTGTGAGGTCTTTGTGTGAGGTGTGGCTCGGGGTGTGGAGAGCTCTTAGTGTGTGGTTCTTAAGTGTGGCGCTGAATGTGGCTGTATTAATATGCCTAAGTGATGGTGGGGAGGGGAGGGGAGGGGAGGGGAGGAGAGGGATTAGAGGAGGGGAAGGGGATGGGGTGTTGAGGGAGTGGCATAAATCTCTTAACTAATGTAGCTCGAAGGAATTTTTTTTCACTAGGATTGTTTTTTGTTTGGTTTTCTTCATGTTATCTTCGAATTTAAGGCAGTGTTCTCAATACAAATTCTCTTTTTATGATTATTTTCTTACCGGTCACCATTTCTTTTTTGATTTGGTTCATTTCTCCTCTATATATTTTTTAGTGTAAAGGCGGCAGTTAAAAAAAAATACTGAGTGATTATAATTTTGAGTACAGCTAAGAAACTACACACATCAATTAATACATATGTACCTAATATTATAGTAAAACTGATATCCACTGTGTCTGTCTGTCTGTG
>NC_066525.1:17104929-17119929 GCF_024679095.1 Eriocheir sinensis | reverse complement strand
CCCCCAAAAAAAAAATCTTTTGGTAACGTATATATATGCTTATGTACCCCCTCTCCTCCTCATCATCACCATCCTCATCTTCTAACTTCTCTTACTCCCTCCCTTCCTCACTTACGCCCTCCATCCATCCCTCACTCACTCATTCACTCCTCCTCCTCCTCCTTCTCCACCAGTTTCCTACTATTTCCTGCCAGCACGTTACCGGACGGAGAGGTGGGTATAGGGTAGACTTGTTTTGTGCCATCCTTTCCTACCTACCCTCCTACCCTCTCTCGACCCCCCCAAAAAAAATCTTCTGGTTACGTAAATATATTCTTACGTACCCTTCTCCTCCTCATCATCATCATCCTCATCTTCTAACTTCTCTTACACCCTCCCTTCCTCAGTTACTCCCTACATCCATCCCTCACTCACTCACTCATTCATTCCTCATCCTCCTTCTTCTCCTTCTTCTTGACCTTTTCTCCTCTCTCCTCCTTTCCCCCTCTCTTCTTATTCTTCCTGTTCCTCCTCCTCCATCACCCAACCTCCTCCACCACCTCCTCCTCCTCCTCCTTCTCTTCCTATGACCGTTTTTAGGAGGCATGTAAATACTTAATTGATTTTACGCCTTGTACTTGGAATGCATTGACCCTGCGCCGCTACGTGATGGGCTCGATAAATTGACGGATAAAAGGAACACACATGACTCGGTCTGTTTTGGATCCCCATTATACCTTTGTCTCCGAGGTCATGGCGGCTGCATTTATTTTTATCACAGGGTTTATTTGTGGGAGTAACGGTGCCCATGACCGTATTTTTTTAGTGTGTGCGTTTGTGTGTGTGCAAGTGTCGTCTGGGTTTATCGTTTGGGTTATTTAATGTTCTGTATATGTAAAGAAATATTTTATGGGTATTGTTATTATTTTAGGGGTTTCGGCTGCTACAGAAATGGGTACAGAGGGAGACTAAAAGAAATATGTTTACGTTTTCGTCTCACTACCACCCAGTTATTCCACAAAATGACTATTGGCAGCGAGTAGCGGGCTTTTTTTTATTATTGTTTCCTTTTTTTGTGCCCTTGAGCTGTCTCCTTTGTTGTAAAAAAAAAAATTAAGCATAGATATTTATACTTTTATTCGATCCAATTTTCTCTCCTCTTCCCGTCCTTCCTTTTTAGATTGTTTCCTCCCTTCATTTCATCCACCATTGCTTTGTACGTCTCCTTTGTTTAATATCTTCCATTCTTTTTTTCTTAATTTTTCTTTCCATCCCTCCTTCCTCCTGTTCTTGTTTCTTTCCTCTATTTTTTTTTTTTTTTGCTTCCCTTTCTTTTCCTTACACTCATTCTTGTGCCCATAATCATTTCCTTACTTTCTGTCATCCTTCCTCTCCTTTCTTTCATTCCCTTCCTTTTGCTTTTTTTTCTTCCTTACCTCCTTCTTTTTTCTTCCTTTCGTGTTTCATTCCTTCCCTGCTTTTTCTATATAATTTCTTCTTTCCTCCCTTTTTTCCTTCTTTCTTTTTTACTTTCTTTCCACTTTTCTTCTTTCTCTCCCTTCCTTCCTTCCTTCCTTTCTTTCTTTCATTCTTTCTTTCTTCCTTTCTTCCTCCCTTCCTTCCTTCCCTCTCTCGTTCCTTCCATGCGGGTTGATTAATGCACTGAGAGGGCAGTTCGCCTTATCAAGGAGCCTCATCATTAGATCTCCAGAGTTACGACGACCAAAATAATAAGATGGAAGAGTTACGAGCCGAGGCAAAAATAAGAAGAACCAGTTGAGAGGAAGACAAATAAGATGAAAGAGTTGTGAGGATGAAAAATAGTAAGAGGAGGAATGAACTAGAGAAGAAGAATAGGATAGAGAGAATCTATGTATTGAGTGAGCACTGATTTACGGAGGGAATAAGAGAGAGAGAGAGAGAGAGAGAGAGAGAGAGAGAGAGAGAGAGAGAGAGAGAGAGAGAGAGAGAGAGAGAGAGAGAGAGAGAGAATGATAGATAATATCGACAAAAAATATATAATGAAGTAAAAAAATTAATAAAACAAAAATTGGCAAGATATCTACAAGGGAAAAGGAACGAAGAAAAAAACAGCAACACCAGTACACTAAACATGAAGTACGAGAAGACAATGATAAAAACAACGACGAAGAAAACGATAACGAAACACCATAAGAATAGGAACAAACAAACGATAGAAAAAAAAGAAAAAAGAAGAAAAAGGCGTAAGAATGCAGAAAGATAGAGGTGAAGATGTTGAAGAAAGATGCGTCGATAAAATAATGGAAGAGGACGCAGAGGAACAGCTAAAAGAAATGTACGAAGAAGAAAGAGACAAGCGGTAAGTGAAGAGGCGGAAGAATAAAACAAGGCAGAACCAAAAAAGTATATTAGAACGAAAAGAGTGGGAGGGAAAAGTGCGAGGAGGAAATCGGAGTAGCAGACAAAAACTAACTAGACGTGTACATAGCAAAAAAGAATAAAGAAATGAAAACACAGTACTCAAACACAGAGTATGAGGGTAATAAAAAAACAAAAAAGGAATTAGGAGGAGGAAAAAGAATTAGAGGAAGAGGAATATGAGTGGTTTAATAAAGAAAGAAGAAGGAAAAACTAAAACTGTAAAGATAAGAAATTCAATAGACAAACAGAGGGAGGTGATAAAGAAGAAGACGAAAAGGCGAAGAAACAAAGGAAGAGATCACAAAGAAAAATAACACAAACTGGGAGAATAAAATAATAAATAAACAAATATGCAATTTAACACAATATATCTTTGTAAATAAGACAAAAAAGGAGACGAGGAAAATTAAGAAAAATGAATAGGAGGGAAGGACTATAAGGGGAGAAGGGGGAGGAGAGAGAGGAGATAGGTGAGGTGGAGGAGTTGGGTGGAAGAGGAGAGAGGGAAAGAGAGGGAGGGAGAGGCGTGTGGGCAGTGATTTATGGGTGGAACGAGAGAACGCGGCCCGAACAACCGGGAGACGAAAATAATCTTGGAGGAAAATACTAAATCATGAACACCGACGTGCTGGAGCGCCGCGTGTTGCCTCCTCGCTGCAAAAGTCGCGCCGCAAGCTTAGCGTTTCTTCTAATAACTGTCCTTTTTTGTAGAGTTTTTGTTCATCTTTCTCGTTTTTTCTCCTCTCCTCTCCTCTCCTCTCTCTCTCTCTCTCTCTCTCTCTCTCTCTAATGATAATGGCGATAATGATAATAATAACGAAAATACTGAAAAAGAAATCAAACAAAGACAAAAACAACTAGACAAACGCACAAAACAGACAGTGAACACGAAGAAATATAACAAACAACAGACAAATTCACACTAAGCATATTTTCGCGCTTGTTTTAGTTTGTGTGTCCGTGTGAAAGTGTGGGTGTGTGTTTGTGTGTATGTGCATGCGAGGGGAAAATCTTCATCAACACGTTCTCTGGGTATGGTCAGGTGCCGCGGCCTCCACTCACCTGGCCGGGTAAGGGCGGCTCAGGTGGGCCCCGCGATGCAATCAGGTCACGGGCAGGCACAGGCAGGCAGCAGGTAATACCCGCCCACCTGGCCCCTCTGCGTACCCGCCCACCTGTGACACTCGCTCCCTCAAAGCTCCTTCTTTATTACATGTTCCTTCTTATGCCTTCTTACGTGCCGCTCTATGTGAGACGACAAAAACCTCTCTACCGCTTCTTCTCTTCTCTTCTCTTCTCTTCTCTCTCTCCTTTCTCTCTCAATTTTCTTTTTCTCTCCTCTACCTGCCCCAATCTCATACCCAAACTCTAGCTCTTCCTACCTTCTTCCCTTTTTTTCCCTGGGTGCAATAAACGCCTATTCAACCTCCTATATGTTCTTGTCCATCTTCTCCTCTTTTCTAAATGCACAGGAAAATAAAATCCTCTCAAGCCTCATACCTACCAGTTTTTATATTCGTCTTTCTCCCTTTTCCTGCCTAACCAAGAAGAGATTATATCCTTTTTTTCCCTGCCGAAATCTTCCACCTATCTAAGTTTCTGCCTAAAAAGATATATCGAGAATAGGCTTCAAAAAATTGGGTACAGACACACACATAATATCACCCACCTTAACAACGATACTAGAATGGAGAGCGAGAGAAAATGTGAGAGGTTTGTAACTGTGAATGGCGCATCTTAAAGTCAGGTTTCATATCACTGCATGTTCCGAGGCAAGGTTTAGTGGCCCGGCTGAGTGTGCGTACCTGTGCTCTTCTCGCCTTTCCTCACCTGAAATGTTTCCCCACGACTCGGCAATCACCTGAGACCGTGTTACTTCTCCTACCTTGATAGTTCAGCTTTATGATGGCATATTTTCTCTCTCTCTCTCTCTCTCTCTCTCTCTCTCTCTCTCTCTCTCTCTCTCTCTCTCTCTCTCTCTCTCTCTCTCTCTCTCTCTCTCTCTCTCTCTCTCTCTCTCTCTCTCTCTCTCATTCACAGACACACTGCCTCCTTCAATTCCACCCTTACCTTACCTTACCATGCCCTTCCTTCCTCCCTCTCTCCCTCCCACCTTGCCCTCCCAGCATATATAGTCACCTGGCAGGACGTTCAACCTCTCCCATCCTCTCCCGGCCTCTCACAGCCTCTCCCACAGTCTCTCCACGTACGACTTGTAACTCTGAGGAAAATTTCGCCTCAGGACACACACTCGGCGAGACATTTAGCAGGATAACAAAAGGGTTGGCTAAGCGGGTTCTCTCTCTCTCTCTCTCTCTCTCTCTCTCTCTCTCTCTCTCTCTCTCTCTCTCTCTCTCTCTCTCTCTCTCTCTCTCTCTCTCTCTCTCTCTCTCTCTCTCTCTCTCTCTCTCTCTCTCCTGTACCAGTAAGAGGGTCGCTAGGTGTCGCTGACCTCTCTCTCTCTCTCTCTCTCTCTCTCTCAGTACTAACAGCCTCATACTCCTCCTCTTCTTTCTCTTCCTCCTCCTTTTTCTTCTCTTTTCTTCAAGCTCTTCTTCATCACTCACTTCTTTTTTTTCATTTTCCTACTTATTTTTCTCCTCTTCCTCTTCCTCCTCCTCCATCTCTCCCTGCTGCTTCTTTTCTTCTTCATTTTTTTTTCTCAACCTCTTCCTCGCCAGTCTCTTCCTTCTTCTCCTTCTTACCTTCATCCTCCTTTTCCTCTTTCACTAGTAACAACAACCATCACATCATGGAACCTGTTTATCGTTGTGTGTGTGTGTGTGTGTGTGTGTGTGTGTGTGTGTGTGTGTGTGTGTGTGTGTGTGTGTGTGTGTGTGTTTGAATCTCTCTCTCTCTCTCTCTCTCTCTCTCTCTCTCTCTCTCTCTCTCATCACTCGTAACTCTTCTTATAACCTCCTCTCTCTCCCCACCATCCTGCATCCTACACTAATCCCTCCTGATCGTCTATATCATACGACGTGTGGTAATGGAGATGAATGGGGTGGAGGATGCCTGAAGGAGGTTCCCGTGGATGCTGCCCTTCCTATGCCCTAACTGCACACCTGCCTCGACGACCCTTTCTCTTGTTTTCATCTAAGGAGTCAGGCGAATTATTAGACGCGGTTGGGAAGCGGTGTGACTTTCTTTAGCACTGTCTGTGTGCTTGTGTGAGGGAGGATGTTAAGTGAGAGATGTAAATGATGATATTGTTTAATGGGTACGTGTGTTGGGGGTTGCTGTGTACCTACAACCTATCCTTCCCCTCCACTATCCCAATATATCAACTCTTCATAACACCACTGTACCATGCCTTTCTCCTACTTTCGTACATAACTATAGCAAGAATGGCGCTACTATAAAATATTTCCTTGCGCCACGAACGAGCAAGGGCCAACAAACAGTTCTTATCACTAAAACCTACTGTCGCACCTACCCACTTTACCATGCTTTTCTCGTTTCTACCTTCGTGCTTAACTAGAATGACGCTACTATAAAATACTTGCCTGCCCCACGAATGAGCCACGGCCAACCAACAGTTCTCATCACTCAAACCTACCGGCGTTTTTCTCCTTCTTTCGTACATAACTATAGCAAGAATGGCGCCACTGTAAAACACTTGCTTGCGCCACTAACTAGCCAGGGCTAACCAACAGTTCTTATCACTCAAACCTACCGGCGCACCTACCCACTCTACCATGCTTTTCTCCTACTTTCGTACGTAACTATAGTAAGAACGGCGTCACTATAAACACTTGCCTGCGCCACTAACTAACCAGGGCCAACCAACAGTTCTTATCACTAAAACCTACCGGGGCTGTGGCAAAAAGGTAAAAGAAAACTATTCTCCTTCACGTCCAAGCCCACGAATGCACTACCTCTATACCTTCACAGCATCCCTCTCCCAGCCCTCCGCCGTGACTAATTCCTACTAATCACACAGAGCCGCCGCCAGTAAGCTGAGGGCGACAAGACTTAGCGTGCAAGCATCAGCGCTAAAATAAATCTTGAAAGGAAATTAAGAAAGCGTCAATCTGCTTGAACGTTGAGGGGATGCCGTGTGGGGAGGAGGGAGGGAGTGCGTGTGTGTGTGTGTGTGTGTGTGTGTGTGTGTGTGTGTGTGTGTGTGTGTGTCGCTGGGCGGCCTCTAGTTCAGAATATATCCATTAAAATTCGTTTGCATATATTTCTTCTTTATCGTTTATATTTACAGCAGTTACTTTCTTGATAGTATTTTGTTCCGTTCCATCTCTTTTGACAGTTCTCATTATGTTCGTTGCTGCTTTAGGAATCTGCCAGCGAATATGCGTCCTTATAAAAACGGCTTCAGATTTATTATCCACCGAAAGATCTAATGTTTCTTGTGCATTAGGCGGATGAGCTACGATGGAAAATGAAGAGGAAAATGAGGAAGGGTAGGGAACAAGAGATAGAAGAGGTAATGAGGGACAGGAGAAGAGGTATAAAGAAAAATATGAAGACCATAAGTAAGAGAATAAGAGGAGAGGTGATAGAAGAGGGGAGAATACAAAGAAGTGGAGGATTGGGAGCACGAGTTAAGGGAGGAGATGGAAGAAAAGGAGATACACGGAAGAGAGAAAAAGAAGCGAGATGTAGAGTGAGGAATATAAGGAGATAAGGGGCAAAGTACATAAGGGCGAGGGTAGCAAATGTGAGGGATCGAGTGAACACGGCTCGAGGAACAAAGGATTAATGAGCTACAGAAATCGCGCCATCTACACCATTCTTTTCCTCCGAGACATGCGTTGGCTGCCTCCCTCCCTGCTCCTTCCTCTTTCTTCCTTCCTTCTGCCAATTCCTTTACTTCCTAGCTTACAACTTCCTTCGTACCCATGACGCTGATTCACGGTTTCTTTTTGAATGATAATAGTAAACAAAAGCAAAATAAGGAGCAAAAGGAAAGTGTCCACGAATATGGTTCTTGAAGCCTAAAAAGGTGTCAATATAATGTTTCTTCCTAGTGTGTTCCGTTAGATTACTACTTAAGGAAGCGATGAAATACACTCTCTGAGAGCATGTTCTGTGGGGACAGTGGAAGGTTCCGTACGAGACACAGACACAGACAGACGTACAGACAGATAGACAGACAGAGATAATACAGAAGGAAAGACAAACATGAACAGACAGAAAGGCAGACAAACAGACAGATACACACACACATACACACATGCAGATAGAAAGGAGGAGATAGACCCAAAAGCCACACAGAAACAGACACACACACACACAAAAATAACAGGTTCCAGGCCGCAGTCATCTCTTTCTCCCATCAGACCTCAATTTCACACGTACGTAACACGGCCACAAGAGCAGGAAAAAAAGAAAGAGAAAAAGTAATCAACATGGGCCACACAAGAAGAAAGATTCCGAAGGTGTTACACAACAGACCCAAATGACACAGGGACACACCCACTACACAACACAACACACACACACAAAAACAAAACAAAAAAAAAACAGACACATGACAACACTGCCTCATTTCCTTTTAAACATTTGCCACGCCATTCCTTCTCACAGTGAAAAGCATAAACTCAACTACACTCCCAAGCTCTTCTTACGTAAAAATAAACCTTAAAACAACACCAGAAAGTAATGTCTATCTTTTTCTTTTATGTTAGGCAAGTAGATTGTGCGGTCTTGTTTTATTGCAACTGTTGAAAAGAGAGTTAATTTCTTATACCATTAAAAGTTTCGGCAGTATGAGTCTCTACCATTACAAGTATCCTCTGTACCTCTGTCTGTGTCTGCCTGAATCTGTCTCTCTCTATTGCTGTGTATCTGTCTCTCTGTCTATTTCTTTTTTGTTTCGCTGTCTACCTCTTTCTGTCTCGCTGTCTCTCTCTTTCTGTCTGTCTGTCCATCTCACTCTCTCGTTTCGTTTATAGACCAGCCTGTTATTGTGCGTGCGGGGACGGGGTGAAGGCAAGGCGGGCTAAGGTCAAGGAACGTTAAGGGAAATGATTTACGAAGACTTTGAGGAGGTTGAAGAAGAGGAGGAGGAGGAGGAGAAGGAGTTGGAGGAGGAGGAGGAGAAGGAGGAGGAGGAGGGGTAGGAGTTGGAGGAGGAGGAGGAGGAGATAAAGGAACTTGGTCATGGTCCTTCGCTATCAAGCATTGCCATCATCGCCATCAACACCATTAACACCACCACACACCAGGGGTTCGTTTGTGTGCACCACCACCACCTTCCTAAACACAACCCTGGCTAATAACACGACTCTATCTCTCTTTTCTCTTCTCTCTCTCTCTCTCTCTCTCTCTCTCTCTCTCTCTCTCTCATTTTCCACCTTCAACTCCTTCCTTTCTTCACCCATTCCTTCATTTTATTCCTT
The DNA here is from genome assembly GCF_024679095.1 of Eriocheir sinensis. Taxonomy (NCBI): domain Eukaryota; kingdom Metazoa; phylum Arthropoda; class Malacostraca; order Decapoda; family Varunidae; genus Eriocheir; species Eriocheir sinensis. The sequence continues at coordinate 17,111,191 of NC_066525.1, read as the reverse complement.
TTCCCCCTTTTATTCCTGCCATCTTTATCTACTCCTATTTTTTTTCTTGTGTAACTGCTGTTGAATTTCACTACTTTCCTTGTCATCCATATTTCCCATTTTCCTATTATTACCTTTTTTTTTTTTAGTTTCCCCTTTTTTGTTGACTGCAAGCGCCAAAACGTTTTGCTGCGTTCTAATGAATTTAAAGTGAGTATTTTTTGGGGGGGCGAGGTATTGGTATTCAGTCTTCATCTTGCAGAGTAATTCCAGCGTTCAATCTTCGTCGGTATTAAAATTTCTCTTAGTCTTTCTTAATTAAAACCGCACACCCCTTGACAGACACTTCATAAAACATTCTTATCAGCGGGAAAAATAATAGATGTCGTCTGTCTTTTCTTCTCCTCCTGCGAGCTTTTGTCTTAATTGCATTGTACTTCTCCCTCCGGTTCTTTTTTCTTCTTCGGTTTTCTCATTTTTTTTGCTCCTGTATATTATTTGTATTATCGATATAAGCAATTCAGTTCATAACTTTTCTCTTCAATATTTCTTCGTCCTATTCTTTCTCCCCAATTTCTTCATCTTCCTCCTCTTATTTTTTATTGTTATTCCTCCTTTCCCTTCTCCTCCTCCTCCTCCTCCTCTTCCTCCTACTTCTTTCCCTTTCATCCTAATGCTCTTTCTCTCCAATTTTCATCTTATCCATTTCTTTACCTATTCTTCTGTTTACCTTTGCCATCATCATCTTCCTCCTCTTCTTCTTCTTCCTACTCACCTTCCTCCTTTATTCTATTTCCTCCTTTCCTTTCTTTCAAAATATCTTCTTACTCATTTATTTATTTACCCATTACAACTATCATCATCATCCTCTCCCCGTCATTATTCATCTTCATACTTATCTTCTTCCTTCTCCTTTCCATATCCCAAACTTTCTTCTTCACCCATTCATTTACCTATCACCATCATCATCATCTTAATTTTGTTCATCTTCCTCCACCTCCTCTCCTCTACCTTCTATTCTTTCTTTCATTAACCTTTCCCTCCCTCCCTCGCAGCGCCTGTTTTACCCCGCCGACTACCTGCCTGGAGTCTGCAGGGACCGAACATGAAGGGAAGGAGCAAAGTTGGACGCGGGGAGAATGGCAAGCAGAGGGAGAAAGCAATGACTGATGCAGGGAGGTAAGCAGGACCGAAGGGAGGTGAGGGTGGGAGGGCTGGACGGGGGAAGGGAAAGCGGGTTAGAGGGCAACAGACAACACTTGCAATTTGTATTCTAGCGGCACTGCACACCGACATGGAAATTTGGCGGTCAAGGAGAAGACGAAGGAAATGAAAAAGAAGTAAAAGGAAAAAGAAAAACAGGATAATGATGAGGAATAGAGGTGGATGGGGTGATAATGGTGGTAATGTTTACTGGAGATAGAGATGATAAATTGGGATAGATGAAAAGAAGATAAAGAGATAAAGAGATAAAGAGAGAGAGAGAGAGAGAGAGAGAGAGAGAGAGAGAGAGAGAGAGAGAGAGAGAGTCCTCCTCACACCTGTTTTTATTTACGGCTCTACGTTGTTTATTCACAGCGTTTGTTTGTTTGTTTGTTTACAGGGAACCTTCAATCATTTCAAGTCATAATGTTTACCCTCTCTCTCTCTCTCTCTCTCTCTCTCTCTCTCTCTCTCTCTCTCTCTCTCTCTCTCTCTCTCTCTCTCTCTCTCTCTCTCTCTCTTAGCTTCCCCACCCCCCACCCACCCCCGGCTCGGTCTCCACAGCTCCTCAATATTTACATACACACTGCCGCAATGACTTATGGGTCTCGTTAAGCCTGGACCAGATTACAACAGCGGACCGTAACTGTTGCCGAGGCTACTGAACAGCAAGGTCCGAGGGGCGCCCAGGTGGTGGTGGCGGTGGGTGGAGAAGGGTAGGAAAGGGCAGATGGAGAGGATAGGACAGAGGAGGTATAAAGGGAACCGAAGAGATTATAGAATGAGTTTGAAGCGATGAAGAGAAAGAGAGGAATGATTTGAGGGAAGCAGAGGAAAAGGAAGAAAAAGGAGTTGAAAAAGAGGGAGTAGGGGTATGGAAGTTAATGAATGAGGAGAATACAAAACGATGAAGAGAGAGAAAGGGAGGAGCAAGTGAAAAGAAAGACGAGGGAAAAGGAAAGGAGAGGAGAGGAAAGAAGTGATGATTAAAGGAAACAAAAGAAGAAAGAAATGAAAAGAGATAACAGAAAAAAAAGAAAAAGAGAAAAGGAGAAAAAAACAGTCAGAGAAAGAAATTGACGAACACAGGCAAGAAGATATAAAGAAGCGAGGGAGGAGGAGAGAAGCGACAGGATAGACGAAGAACCGATAAGAGAAAGGCGAGACCCCAAAAAAGAAGACAGCGGGCAAGAAGAATAGGAGGATGAAGATGTGAAGGTAGATAAGATATAGATAAATGAGAAAAATTGCCGCTCAATAAACATGAATAAGAAAGGGACGGAAGAGGAGCCGTGTCGTGTGTGGCGGTAATATATTTCGCCTCTAAAGGACCCGACAAACGCAAGAAAAGGAAATCCTGCCACCAGAGTCCTTAGTATCCTTCATAAATTCGAAGAGCTTGCAGGAGATCCCAGTTTTATTTTTTTTTATTACTTGCATATTCATTTTTCTATTTTTAAGCACATGAACAACTCTAATATTCAGGCTTTATTTTGCTACATATTACTGTTATCCTGGCACGAGCAGCGTCTTTTATATCTTTCTAATATAAAGATCTCTTGCTTGACTTCATATCTGAATTTTAAGGAATAGATTTTTTTTTTTTTTAGACGATTAAGAAACTCTAATATTCAAGTTCTATCCGGTTATTTATTGCTGATTTAAACAAAGACACAGCAGTCACATTCATCATAAAAACTAAGGATGCAAATATAATGGAATTTCTGGCACAAATTTACATCGGAGAAAGCTGCTTATTATTTTGCGCATATTTCAGTTCTTATCGTCTTTATTTATCGCTGATCTGCCAATTGTCTTCGGAAAACCACAATTCATATGAGGGGCGATCATTTATCTCGGCATGACAGGAGGACCAAGAAGAAACACCGAAAAAACTAATGGTAAAATTTCTGCCTCTAGCCAATATCCTTTTTTAATTTTATCGAGACGTCTTTTTACTGATTTTTCCGTTTTTAAAGTTAAGATTTGTAGCAAGGATAAAAGAAATGTGCACTTACAACACACACACACACACACACACACACACACACACACACACACACACACCAGGAGTGAACGAGAAAAAAAAGTACCATGACGCGGGAAATTAACGAAGTAATACAACGTAGCACTTTGAGACAAATCAGAGCATGTAGACTTTTTTGTCTTGCTGCTCTTGCGTCCCTCAAAGGCGGCGAGGGCTGTCACTCTTTCGGACGTCCTTCCTGGAACAGGCCGACAAAAAGGCAACGGATGAGAATAAAAAGGTTGTGAAAGATGAGACGTGGAGGAGAAAGGCGCGATTATATATGGAGGAAGAGATAGAGGAGGAAGAGATAGAGGAGGAAGAGATAGAGGAGGAAGAGGTAGAGAAAGAGAAGAATGAGATATAGAAGGAGGAGTAGTAGGAGGAAAAGGAAGAAGAGGAAGAAGAGGGGGAGGAGGAGGTGGAATAGGGAAAGATGGAGGTAAAAGAGAAGTAGAAGGAGAAAGAAGTCGTTGATAAACATGATAAACAGAACGGGTCTATGCAGTCATTCTTGCGGCACTGCTCCCCCCTGAAGTATACCCATTGAATATAACTCACTTTTCTACTGGTGAGCTAATCTCTTACCCACGCAGTCTGATAGTCTCTAATACCTTCTTACTATTTTTTTTTTCCTAACTGTATGGTTGGTACCCTGTCAATGTTTTTTTAAAGTCTAGATATATGGTCGAATACGAGCGCTTGTGTCCGAAACCAAACATTGTATCGGAAGTTATATAATACTTAAAAATCATGACCAGTCTTTGTCACATATCTTATCGATCATTTTCTTTGTTTAATGTCAAGCTTAAAAGCTTGAAGTCTAGTGGCACGTTTTTACCTTCTTTTTTTCCAACGACGTTACATTTGCTATTTTCCTGTTACCGGAGGCTTCACTCGACTGTACTGATACAATAAAGATGATACAAAAAGCAGTAAGTGGCTGGAGCTGTTGCTGCTTTAGTTCTTCCCTTGATACAGGATTTGAGTCGCCAGGTAATGTTGACATGCTCACGCCGAGTGTCCGGATAGTTTTCCGCGTCTTGGCCGCGTAATGTGCCGGTTTTCAGGTTTGTGATCCCCCTCGGCAGAGTAATATCTTCGGAGATTGACTCAGTGTTCTCAACCGTGAAGCGAGAGGAAGAGGAGAATGAGGAGCAAGAGGAAGAAGAGTTGGCGGGGAAGGAGGAGGAGGACAAAGGCAGCGGGTGAGGTGATGGATGGCCGCGCCCAGGTACCAATTAGCAACATTCGATCGCCACAAAGCCTCGTTTATCACCTAGCATGCACAGAAAAGCCTCTCACAGAGTCCCAAAAGCTCCTGCTCCATGTGTCTGTCTGGTCTCTAGTTGTGTTTCCCGTCAGTATTTTGCTCCTAGTGTTATTATTCATTCCATTCTCAAAAATTACTCCACTTCCATTCTTTTTGTTTCTATTCGTACTCTGCAATATTCTGTACAGTGGGTTTTTTTTACCAACACTAATCTAAGCATCAGTAAAACACCAAAATATCAACACCTTCAACTTTTATGATACCACCATCACCACCCTTATTTTTTCTCTACAAACATCACCACCACAAACACCACCCTCACCACCACCTCCTTCACCCTCTAAACTTCCACAAACGGCAAAATGAAGTCACTCTGAACGCCGATAATATTCAGCAAGGTATTAATGCCCAACATATTGCACTCCCCAAAGTGGGTTCATGAACTGACCTCGATATGCGCCGTAGTTCTGGGCCAGTATTTTCAAGCCTTTCGGTGCTAAAGTACACATATTTGACAAGGCTTTCGTAGGCGTTTGGGGCATTTCCAGGGGTAGTTTTATGACCCTGGTGGTAGTGTGGCCTTTCTTCTATACCATGGATGTGAAAAAACCCTCATGAAAACCCGACAAATCTCCTTTTAGACCTTTATAAACAGATGTAGGAGATTGAAGCTTCTGAGAATACCTCCCCTGAATGTCTTGGGCAAAAGATGGGGACTCGAAAACTATAAACTGGTATTCAGGAGGGAGAGAGTCAGGTAGATAGTTACTGTGGGAAATGTGATGTCTGTCTGAAGAGGGAAATGTGATATCTGTCTGAGGAGGGAAATGTGATGTCTGTCTGAAGAGGGAAATGTGATATCTGTCTGAGGAGGGAAATGTGATGTCTGTCTGAGGAGGGAAATGTGATGTCTGTCTGAGGAGGGAAATGTGATGTCTGTCTGAGGAGGGAAATGTGATGTCTGTCTGAGGAGGGAAATGTGATGTCTGTCTGAGGAGGGAAATGTGATGTCTGTCTGAGGAGGGAAATGTGATGTCTGTCTGAGGAGGGAGATGTAATGTCTGTCCGAGGAGGGAAATGTGATGTCTGTCTGAGGAGGGAAATGTGATGTCTGTCTGAGGAGGAAAAATGTGATGTCTGTCTGAGGAGGGAAATGTGATGTCTGTCTGAGGAGGGAAATGTGATGTCTGTCTGAGGAGGGAAATGTGATGTCTGTCTGAGGAGGGAAATGTGATGACTGTCTGAGGAGGGAAATGTGATGTCTGTCTGAGGAGGGAAATGTGATGTCTGTCTGAGGAGGGAAATGTGATGTCTGTCTGAGGAGGGAAATGTGATGTCTGTCTGAGGAGTGAAATGTGATGTCTGTCTGAGGAGGAAAATGTGATGTCTGTCTGAGGAGGGAAATGTGATGTCTGTCTGAGGAATGGGAGCTTAAGTAGGTAACCATATATAGGGAAAGGATACAAGTCTGGAATATGTACAGGACAGAGCAAAATAACACAGGTAAAGAAGACGTAGAAAAGGAAGGTAAAAATGAGACTCAGAACAGAAGAAAACGGAACGAAGAAGACCGTGAACACAAACAGGAAGAAAGGTAAGGGAAGCGAGTGATGTATAGAAAGGAGAACAAGAACCGGAGAGTGAATGAAAGAGGAGAGAAGGAGAAAAGAGAGGGAAGGGGAGGGAGGGAGGGAGGGCAAACCGAGAGAATGGATATAAGTCTGGGAAAGGAAAAGGAAAAGAAGGGGTAAAGAAAATAAAGAACAAGGAAATCAAGGGAA
>NC_066525.1:17052429-17102429 GCF_024679095.1 Eriocheir sinensis | reverse complement strand
TTTCCTATTAAAGTGGAGAATAACTTGTCATTTCTTTTCGGCCTCAGAAATGGGACAAAACAAACTTTCTTTACCTTACATTTACCTTTAGGCGCCAGAACTGACCTAATAAAACATGTAAATATCCTGTACACAATTATCTGTCATACTCGCATGATTTAGAACGAAGAAAGCACCACCAAAACGATGAACATTACTTATCTTTAATAATATCTTCTGACTGCATTCACACCAAGACGAGCCATAACCTTTTACACTTTTGCTTTAATGAATATCGAATTTCTCATGCATATTTTTTTTACACCTGAATCTTACCTCTCATTTTCCTGTCATATTAAGATTAACTAAGCACTTTTCTTTCCTTCATGTGATTTACCTGCAAAACAAAAATAATGAGTATATAAAACAGAACAAGTTTATATTTCAGTAATTCATTTATATGCAAAAGTTAATCCAGGTGTCTCTTGTATATTTCCCTTTCTTACCTGAACCTCACCTGAGCCTTGATTACTTTCCCTGCCACCTGCATCTTACGTTCCATCTGTCCCACACAGCATCCCGGTCTCTTTCCCCGCCTTTCACGTCCCGCTCTTACATCAGTCTCTTGTTCCAGTACCTGGGTCTCACATTTCGTCTTCAAGTCTATTATTTTGTCCCATGTTCCTGGCGTGTAATTCATCTCCCATTACTGCACAACCCTCCATCACGCGGCTCCCGAACGTTCCTCTTATTCCCCTTCACTGACTCGCCCGCCGCTTGTCTTGCTGCACCGACCGCCTGTCTTTGATTCATTAATTCTCGGTACTCTGCACTTAGTCGATTTTTTCTTCTGCTTTGCTCCCTATCTTTAAGTCTTTTTATTCGTCCTCATTTACCGGAATTTTCTTTTCCTCCTATTCCCCTGTCTTTAATGTGTCATTCTGGTTTGTAATTATCTTTCTTCATCATTATCATTCTTATCTATCTTTCTATTCATCTCCCTTATCTCCGTTTTCCCACACTGAAATAATGATATAATATTAAACACGAAATGATGTGGAGTACAAAATACAAGCCATACAGTTACTACATACGCGTAAAATTCTTAATGATTTGAAATTTTACAAGACTTATTTTGACAACAAAACTCATTGAAGAAAACTTGCCACCGCGGCGCTCCGTGAAGCAATGCGCTAATGGCCGATAACAACCCGTCTCGGCCGCAACACCCGGCTGCTGAGGCTGCTGCTCCAGGATTTATAGCCAGGCCAAAACACTCGATCAGAACAACATTATTTATGTGCCGACAAACAAATGAAGAATGGTTGCATGCTTATAATCTTTGAACTAAATAATAACACCAACAAAACCTAAAGAGCAACTCATTTTGTAACATCAAACGTTGAATTTAATATTACTTCGAAAAATAGGATCAAGAACAAAGCATTTACATTACTTAAGACTTTCCGCCTGTTGACCAAAATAAGAAGACCTACAATTCGGAAAAGTAAACATTATACTAAGATTAACAGATACGATAAAGACAACAATCGACTAACCTCTCACCCCTCAACTAGCTTTCCACCCACCCGATGAGCTGAATAAGATGAATAATTTTGATGGGAGGGAAACACAAATGATTTATATTGCCACAACCAAATACGATAGCGACAAACCTCGAATAGCCTTTCAATCTCCGAACTAATGTTATTTTAAATGGACCATAACTTTGAGCCGCTCCCCGACCAACAACACACAGCTATAAAGGAAAAAGCTAATATCCACACTTTCATAAATAAATCGATGAAGGGAACGCTTTGGTAACTTTCCACCTTCGAGCTAAGTACTCTCATGGAGCAAACCTTTAATTTTACCTGTTAATGGCATCAAATTAAAACCAACGAAAACATACTATTTACAATATATTACGGTTAACAAAGGTAATGGAGATAAGACTCAGGCAAATATTTTCCTCAAACTATATTTTCACTCGATTGATGAATTATTAAATGATAACACAAACGATTCTGATGGAAAAATATGCATTGCCTAAACTACAGTGAGCCGTTACGATGAAGGCAACACTGGTAATTTTCAAGCCTACAAACTTATATTTATTTTAACGGCAAAAAATAACCCACTCACACGATGGGCTCAATAATAAGATAAGCAATTATGATGGACATAACATGATCTTTAAAACAATAATAAATACAATGAAAATCTCGCTCTATAAAACTCCCATTTTTCCCCATGGCCAGATTTAGCGGCACTCAACGTTCCACGTGATGAGGTCGATAACAGCACCGGTAGTCTGGCAAACAAAAATCCTTGTTTATACAACGATAAACAAATACGATGAAGACAACACTTTAGCGACCCCCAAGTCGTCGAACTAATGCCCATTTTAACGGAACATAACTTTTCATCCCTTCAAGTAATGTGCTTATAAACGAAGCATAACTCGTTCGGCCACGCACCGCCCGTCCAGCTGCGCGCCACGACACAAGCAAACACAACAGTCCTCCGCCCTTTAAAGTACAGGTAATGGGTCTATATATTAACTGCCGCGCCCTGCAGCTCCCGGCCGGCTCGCCACCACCACCACCATCACCATCACCACACCTGGCCAACGCCTGAACACCTTAAAAGCACAGGTATTGCCTCCCCCCTCCTTCTCCCCTTATAAAAAGATCACGGCCTTCAACTCCCTCCAGAACATCGGATCGCCTTGTGAGCTAAACTGGACCTGGATGTTGAAATCTGGCTTTATCTCGAGCCTGCCGCTTTATAAAACTGCGTTCACTGAGTACACTTCTTTTTGCTGGATTGCCTTTAGTTTTGTTTACGTGGAAATAAATATCAAATGAAAATACCATTTTTCAGTATATTTTTTTTCCTCTTTCCTTATGAACGCTCAAGGTCTTTTTTTTTTACTCTATTAACAGCAAATTACTGAGTTTTTACGCCTTTAGTTATGGTTGACAATTAGTTACCAAAGTATTCAGACCCTGCCTTCGTTAAAACTGATGATGATCTGAGCCTCCCTTCCACATAATAAAACAATGGCATCATAAACCATTAGTCTCTCTCTCTCTCTCTCTCTCTCTCTCTCTCTCTCTCTCTCTCTCTCTCTCTCTCTCTCTCTCTCTCTCTCTCTCTCTCTCTCTCTCTCTCTCTCTCTCTCTCTTATCGCCTCATTCATATTTCTTTTCGTCTTTTACTTATATCCTTCTCTTACTCCTCTCTCTCTCTCTCTCTCTCTCTCTCTCTCTCTCTCTCTCTCTCTCTCTCTCTCTCTCTCTCTCTCTCTCTCTCTCTCTCTCTCTCTCTCTCTCTCTCTCTCTCTCTCTCTCTCGCCACCTGAACGCTCTGACGCATGACCCAAAAACACAGGTAAACAATAATTGCCCTTTTCTTCTACCTGATGGGATTATTTTCTTTATAGCTCTGTCTCTCTATCTACCTATTTATCTATCTATCTATCTATTTGTTTGGAGAGAGAGATATCGCCTTCCTACATTTCTACGGTTACCTCTTTCTCCTTTTCTCTCTTATATCCTTCCATTCTTTGTTCTATTTATGTGGAGAGAGAGAGAGAGAGAGAGAGAGAGAGAGAGAGAGAGAGAGAGAGAGAGAGAGAGAGAGAGAGAGAGAGAGAGAGAGAGAGAGAGAGAGAGAGAGAGAGAGAGAGAGAGAGAGAGAGAGAGAGAGAGAGAGAGAGAGAGAGAGAGAGAGAGAGATTCCCTTCCAGCATTTCTCCTATTAACCTTTTCTCTTTTTCTCTCATATCCTTCCATTCCTGTGTTCTTCCTTCCATTTATTCCTTTTCATTTTTATCCTTCTTATCCTCCCATTCTTATACCTTCCCTTTCCAAACTTGCTTCTTCAATCTTCAACCCTCCTTCTTCCTCCTCCCAGCACTTCCATCCTCCTCCGTCTCCCTCCTCCCCGTTTTCCTCTCCCTCCCTCGCCTTCAATAGGGAATCAGCCACCGGAGTTACAACAGGCAAGCCGCGTTTAATCCCTTCCAACTCTTTACCCAAATAAGGATCAGCAGTGGTTTCAGGATCCTCCTCTGCTCGGCACGAGAATTAAGAAGAAAAAAAAGAGAAAAGCCACAAAATTCGAAAAGCTAATTGTGAAGTCTTCGTATCGTCTGTGTAAATATTTTCTTTTCGTGTAGATTATCAATGCTATTTCTTTTTTTCTCTCCGAGTTTTCTCTTTCTTTCCATCTTCATTTTATTTTCGTCTTCGTTTCTGTTAATGCAACGTTACAATTTTTGTTTTGCTGGCTTCACAAACTACATTATCATCGACATCTCATTCAGGTTACTAATTATTATTTGGGGAAAGGTTAAATCCCTGTTTCTGTTTCTGCGATATTTATGTCATTTTCTTCATGTCAGATTAATATGCGGGAGTTGCAACGTCTTTTTTTTTTTTTTTTAGCTTTGAGTCTCGTCAGCTCGTTTTCTCTTATACGTGGAATTTTACGTGTGAATCGAAAAAAAAGGGTTTCTCTCTCTCTCTCTCTCTCTCTCTCTCTCTCTCTCTCTCTCTCTCTCTCTCTCTCTCTCTCTCTCTCTCTCTCTCTCTCTCTCTCTCTCTCTCTCTCTCTCAGCTTTATTTATTTACAATGATTTAGATGATCTTTTCTTCTTTGCTCTTACTGTACGCACTCACCATTATTCTGCTCTTCAACATAACAATCCTTTCCCATTAGTCTTTTCTTTTCTTTTCTTTTTATCTATTTCTCTATTAACAGTCGCTTCTCCAACAGACACGGGCCCTTGTTCCCCCATACAGTATTCTTCCTACTCCTGTTCGCCCTTCCTTCACTCACTTCCCTTACTTTACTTCCAGGGCCAAACATGTTCTTTTCCTCTCTCTCTCGCGATCAGTTCTTCACCCAGCACCAGACGCTTCTTAGAGACACACGGTAGTATTTTTTTCTTCCCCTTGGTGGCGTGATGAGACCTTGGGTGAATGACACACACACACACACACACACACACACACACACTCATTTGCATCTTCCTGCGCCATTATCTCGCATTTCTTTCCCCTCCGCGCGGTAAACGGCTGCGGTATTAGCGACATCAAGCTGCGATAATTAGACGGAAATGTTAAGACAGGAAAACACCGAGACTTCTGTAACTTCTCATTATGTTCTTTTTTTTCGTGGGGGGAGGGGGGGGGTAGAGCGGGGGAGCAGGGTGGAAGGGATGAAGGGAGGAAGGACTGTTTGGTTCTTTCTCGTGTCGGCTCATTTGTTTTCTTCTGCCATGTAATCTTCGTTGTCTTCTTTTCCTTCTTTACTGTTGTTTAAATACACCAAAAGACAATAAAGGGGGTGAGGGGAGGGGAAGAAACGTAGAAGGACAAGAAGGAGGTGGAAGCAGAAGAGGAAGAGGACAGTTGAGAAGGACGAAAGAGGAGGAAAAGATAAAACGGAAGAAGCAGTAATTGTAGCAGGAGCAGCAGCAGTAACCGTAACAACAGCAACAGCAGCAGCATTAGTGGTGATTAGAAGTAGCACAAGCATAGTTATCATTAGTAGTAGTAGTAGTCGTAGTAACATTAGACATAGCAGTAGAGGTAAAGTGTAAAATAGCACAAGAAAACAAAATATAAAAGAAAACTGTTGAAGGCAAAAGCAGAAAAAAAAGAAGGTAAAAAAATAACCATTAAAATTAGATCAAGTAAAAACTAATGAAGAAAATAAAGGCTAGGAAAAACACGCATGAGGGAATAAGAAAGAACAGGAGAAGCAGGAAAATGACGGAGAGGAAAAGGGAAAAATAGGTAGAGGAAGAGGAAGTGGAGGAGGACGAAGAAGAAAAAAAGGAAGACATAGGAAGAGGACTGGTCAGTAAGTATATATTTAAACATTAGTCGTGTTGAGGTAGCCCCTAATCATTGGCTTCTCTCTCTACTACAAACAACTCTCTCTCTCTCTCTCTCTCTCTCTCTCTCTCTCTCTCTCTCTCTCTCTCTCTCTCTCTCTCTCTCTCTCTCTCTTGATTACATTCGTGAGTCGTCCCTTCACCTCACAGCTTCAGAACGAGGTAGCGACAGGTTTTCTGAGGGTTCGGTTTGGCAGGACACAACAACTGGTTCTCTGCGGGTTTGGGTGGAGGCTACAACAACTCGCCCTCAGCAGATGTGGCATGAAGCAAGAACGTTTATTTTTCCATGCGAAGCTTTGGATGGAGGCAGCAAGACGTGATCTGCCGGCAAGCAAGTTCTTTTGTGAGCTTTGGACGGATGCAGAAAAGTGAGCTGGGCGGATACTGACGGCGCATAGCAGTCATTCATTCCTCGCCTGTCGCTCTTCATCAAAAGTCAGCCTCACGACCTCGATCACGGCGGTAAAGAAAAATGGGGTTGTGAAGTTTGTTGAGAAATGAGCACGAAAGGAAAGATGAGGGAAGGAAGGAACTGTGGAATGAAAAATCAGGGAGGAAAAGGATGAGGAAAGGGAGGAAAAGGAAAATGGAAAACCGTGAGAAGGAGGGATGAGGGAAAGGAGGACAATTTGAATGGAAAACCCTGAAAGGAGGGGAGAGGAAAAGAGGAATGAGGGAAGGGAGAAAAAGAACAGAAAACCTATGAGAGGGAGGGAAAGGAGGGACGAAGGATAGAGGAAAAGAGTGAAACATCTAAAGGAAAAGGCAGGATAGGAGAGATATGGTACAACAGGAAAAGGAAAATAAATAGAAAATATGGGGAAAAAGAGGAAATGAGGACGAGAAGAAAAAAAGGAAGACATAGGAAGAGGACTGGTCAGTAAGTATATATTTAAACATTAGTCGTGGAAGAAAAGGAAAGCAAAAGCAGGAACATATTGCCAAAAAGGTGTCTAGGAGATGGTGGAAAGAAACTTCAAACTACTGAGACAAAGCTGGTAGTGAACACCGCAAAGGCCGGGACAAGCACTGCATCTCTCCGCGCCATAAATTTTCGGTAGATCCCATTCATCTGTCATCATCATCATCAGCGCCACGATAGGGATGTGATTAGGGGGAAGTTTATTGAGCGCTTAATCACGGCTGTCTCCTCTGGGCTCTTTCGATCTTCAGGACAAGCGACAAAAAAGGATATAGGGAACATGGCAGACCAGTGAATCATCTACTATATTAGATGACCAACGGCATTTGAAACCTACCAAGTCTCCTTGTTTACTGATAGTCTTTTCTTGTAACTATGAGACTAACCGAGAACAAGATAGCATAACCAGAACACAGTCACTACATGTACTACTCCATGCAAACAAGGTAGAGGTGATTCTGAATGCAGCTCTTGAGCACGGCGGGTCCTAATACTTCCGGCGCAAAACAGGGTAAGGACACCACTTCCCGGGGAGAGGAAGGGATAAAAATGGCATCCTGGTTATCACATACAGTTTCCCCTCGTCACTCGTCAGGCTTCCTCAGGTATCAGGTAAACCAATCATATCTAACCTAACACAATAAGTTCTCATATCACTGACTCAAATGCGAATCCAACACCCTCAGAGAGTTCGTGGGTTGGGTCGATAACTATACTAAGCATTCCACAGAGACGATTCAAGAGGACAACACACCATATTACCTTAGGAAATGCACACCACCAACACACCACCACACCCACGCCATCCACTTGCTTATGACTCCACCATCAAGCCACGGTCGACCATCCTTCATTCTAAACACACCCGACAAGAAAATAAACACCTTCATCTTTGCCAACACCCAACTCCTTCAGGAAAACCATATTACTAAGAAACATTACCTGCAGCCCCTCCTTCCACTCCTCCAATCAGGCGACGGTCATCCCTCACTCTGAACTCTTGCGACAATAAAATAAACACTTCCCTTCAAGCCTACACCCATTACCCGCTTGAAGCAATGCACAACAAGACCCTCCCTTACCTGTGTCACTTCCTCGCAGCCCTATAATCAAGTATCCATCCTTCATTCTTTACTCGTGTGACAATAAAAAACGCCCATTAAAAACCAATTTGCAGAAGGGCGGAGACAAAAAAGCACCTTCTCGGCGGGCGCAGCACAAGTATTGGGCGATATTATGAAGGTGAGTGGTAAGCCGAGGCGTCACCCCGTCACGGAATATCCTCGTTTGCTCGACCTTACACGGGCTGAGTCTCTCCGTGTCTCCCGCCCTCCCGCCGCGGCACACACGCACGACGCTTCTTTTTGTACCGTCGAAGAGGCAGACCAAGAGATGAATAAAAAATGAAATGCCAGTAAAGTCGCTGCACCGACTGGGAGAATAGAAGATGGCAAAATAATTATCAGATTTCGTGCCGCTGCAGGTAAGAAGGAGGCCCATTTCCTGCCATTATGTACTCCCGCCGCCGCAACGTGACGCCGCCCGCTGGTGAGACTTACGGCGCGTCACGGGTTGATGACACTGAGACTAATTTGCGAAGTTCGTGAATACTACACAACATTACTTTAACAGGAGTATTAGATAAGCGCCGATGCACATGACAATTACAAGATATTACGTTAAGATGTATTATACATACAAGTCCTGATAATCATGATCTTGTAACTAATAGAAAGAATTTAATATTTTTGCATGATATACGCCGACATTTTTCGATGCTATTTAATAGTGCCACAATAAAGCATTATGAAAAACTTGAAATATGATGAAAAAAATATTCTGGATCTCTTGCATGACAGCCAAAATATTACTTTCTTCTTGCGGAACACGAATGCCATTGCCCCGTGCATGTTAATCTATTAATGTGCAAATCATACTACATTTTCCACGCTTCAGTTAAGAACCTCAAGACACCAAGCATGACAAAAAAAATACATGTAAATATCTACAAAATGCACATCACCTTTTTTTTTCTTTATCTCAAAACACAAAATTATATAAATTCTTCAACTTGATCCGTCCATCCAGGAAGGCAGAAAAAGAAGTTTCCTCGCATGCAAGTCCAGTCCAGTGTGTGTGCGTGTGTGTGTGTGTGTGTGTGTGTGTGTGTGTTTATGTGTGTGTGTGTGTGTGTGTGTGTGTTAGATAAGCATGGCACGTTAGACATTTTTATCCTGCCATTTAGATATATGTTCTTTAAATTACTCTCCTCTCTCTCTCTCTCTCTCTCTCTCTCTCTCTCTCTCTCTCTCTCTCTCTCCCCTTCTACCCTACCCTCTCTCTCTACCCCCTCCTCTATCTCCTTATGGGCCTCTACCAGGTAAAAATAACAGCACCAACAACAACAGCAACACGATACGAACAAAATTATGGAGGATAGCGATAATTTCTAGGCAGTCAGAAAATCACTCAGGCGGCCCAACCCTGTGGCGGCGGCGGAGGGTGTGAAAGACGGCAAGCCGGCATATATTAACGTCTTAGGAAAGGTGTGAAGGTGTGCCGTCAGATGGAGGAAGAGGAGGGGAAGAAGGAGGAAGAGGAGGATCGTTTTAAGAGGAAAGGAGGAAATGTGGTTTAAGAAGATAGAGTATATGTGGAAGAGAAATATAAAGACTTGAAGAAATGAAGGGAAGAAAATAAGAATAATCAGAAAAAGGAAGAACAATTTAGGAGGAGAGAACAGTATTTAAGAATAGGGAGAGTGGATTGATTGAAAAAAATAACGGAAGGGAAAAGACAGTAAGATGATAGTTATAAGGACCGTAAATAAAAAAAAAATTAAAAAAACTCTGTAGAGAAAACGGGGAAAGGTGAAAAAACGGAGGAAAGTGAAAAAATATACAAAACTACGTATATATATCTATTCACCTATACGCATTTTCCTTGGCCGGGTCTCACAACATATTCCCTCCGCATTTGGCGTAGCGCGATGGGGCAATAGCACTTCGGCGCAGCGCAAAGTGGCGATATCACGTCAGCGCAGCCCTTGGATTAACAGCCATTTAGTGTGTTTATATTCGGCGTCTCTTCCCAGCCTTTTATCATTCTCGCCCAATCCTCTTCGGCTTCGGTGGTTGGGTTCGTGTGCGAGGGACGTTACTCATATTCTTTACTTTTGTTTATAATTCTTTCATGTTACACTCCTTCCCTCCTACAACTTCCCCGTCTTGCAATTTTTCACCAGGAGGAGGGGGAGGAGAAGGAGGAGAAGGAGGAGGACAGGACGGGGGTTTAGTTCGACGTGACTGTTTGAGGAGGAGAGAAGGATAACGAATTCAACGACAGCAAAGTGAAAGAGGAGGAGGAGGAGCAAACATGGAAACGTGGAAACATGGACGACCAGGCAGCAGAAAGCCTTGGCTCATTGAAAGGCTGCCTGCTTTCAGTGATTTAATCAATCCTTTAGCTACAGGAGTGGCTTGCAGGAAGGATGAAAGCACTTCTGTAGCTTCTCGTGGGTACGTTTAGATCACTCCCGACGCAGCAAAGTGACGGTCAATGCGATTTTTAAAGGAGTTGATTGTTTCCGCACTAACCACTCCTGCAGGAAGGCTGTTCCAGTGGCGGACGACTCTGTTCGAAAAATAACTCCTGCCGATATCCGTCGTTTCTAGTTCGCGGGTTAGTTTGTAGGGTGAAGAGTTTGGAGTGATCAACACTGCTGAATTTGTTCATGTACTTGAAGACTTGTATCAGGTCTCCCCGCAATCGCCTCTTTTCTAACGCGAGAGGTTGAGTCGCTTGAGTCGTTCTTCGTAAGGTTGCGTTCTCAATGATGGTATTATCTTCGTAGCGCGTCGCTGTACTCTCTCGAGTAATTCAATGTCTTTCTTGTATGTAATTGGGAGACCAGAATTGCACGGCGTATTCCAGGTGGGGTCTTACCAGAGTTATATAAGGATAACATAACGTCCGGCGTCTTGTATTCGAAGTTCCTTGCTATGAACCCGAGCATAGTGTTGGCTTTCTTTCAGGAAGACTTGTAGTGTTTTGCTTGTTTCAGGTCACTGCTGATGGTGACCCCGAGGTCTCTTTCCTTCTGTACTGCTTGTATTGGTTCGCTACCCATGTAGTATGTGTGGTTGCTATTTCTGGACCCGGTGTGGATTACTTCACATCATGTAGTGTTAAAAGACATCTGCCACTTTTCCGACCATTGAGTGATCTGGTCCAGGTCTCTCTGGATAATTTCGCAGTCTGATGTCGTGAGGGCCTTCCCTCCCACCTTGGTGTCGTCACCAAATTTAGAAAGAGTGGAGTTTAATCCTAGTTCTATGCCGTTGATATATAAAGTAGAGTATGGGACCCAGCACTGACCCCTGTGACACTCCACTTGTAACCTGGAGCCACTCGGAGGCCTGTCCGTTGAGTAGAACTCGTTGCTTTCTTCCAGTGAGCCAATCTTTTATCTACGCAGTCAGATTCTCTCCTAGTCCCACCGATTTCAGTTTCTTGAGAGGTCGTTCGTGTGGCAGCTTGTCAAAGGCCTTTTGAAAGTCTAGATAGATAACATCGCTGGGGATGTGATTATCCCAATTTTCATACATACCTTGGAAGAAGTCCACTAGGTTGGTTAGGCATGAGCACTTATTCCTGAAATCGTGCTGAGCATCGGAAATGATTTTGTTGTCCTCGAGAAACATGACGAGTTTGTCTCTGATAATCTTCTCGAGAACTTTTCTCGCCACTGAAGTCAAGCTAATGGGCCTGTAGTTCAAGGCCTCGCTCTTTTCTCCCTTCTTGTTGCTCGGTGTTACGTTCACTTGCTTCCAGTCTTCTGGAACTTTCTTTTGTTGTAGTGCCAAATTATAGATGGCGGTAAGTGACTTGAGTATTTGCTGCTTGGGTTCCTTGAGCAACCTGGGTGACAAGTCATCGGGTTCGGTTGATTTGTTTGTCTCTAGTTTGTCTAGGTACTTTTGCACGTCCCGTTCGTCAAATGAACCAATTTCTAGGGGCGAGATTCCCATTGGGGGAATAGGGGTCTCGGGTATCGACTCGGTGTTCTCGACCGTGAACACAGACGCGAGGAGGAGGAGGAGTAGGAGGAGGAGGAGGAGGAGGAGGAGGAGGAGGAGGAGGAGGAGGAGGAGGAGGAGGAGGAGGAGGAGGAGGAGGAAGAGGAGGAGGAGAATCGCAGAACCCGGTCACACCTTAACCCGACAACCTTACCTCCTCCCCCCCCCCACAGTAGAATCAATCTCTTCTTTACCCAGGACGAAAATATGGCGAAGAAAAATCTAACTCACCCGCCTGCACCGATTGAAAAGGCCGTAGCAAGGAGGGGCGAGGCTGGGCAGAGACAGGAGGTAGTGAGGATAGACGAGACGGGTTCGGTTTGGGCAGTGAGGCTGAAAATTGATTGGAAAATGCTATGGCGTCACTGGGAAGGGGTTTAAAAGAAAGGAGAATAAGGAGAGTTTGAGATGCTGTGAGAGCAGTAGTGTGGGAAGGTACAGAGAGAATAAGAAGAGGCAAAGTGGCAAGAAAAAGAATTTTGAGATATGCCTTGGCCGGTTAAGGGACTGAAGATGAGGTAACGTAGAATCTATACACGAGCACAGCAGAAACAGAGGCAACAGTGAGAGACAGAACGAGGCGAACAATGATGGGTAAAGTAACGAAAAAATGTTTGTAGGTGCTATGGCTTAACTTGGGCCTAGAATAAGTGAGTACTGATGCAGAGGAGTATGAAGAAGGAGCAGGAATGAGTGTTGAAAGAGTAGGAAAGGCAGCGAAAAGAGGTGGAAATAGTTACGATTGGACATGAACAAGACTGAAAGGAGTATAGAAATGGATAGAAAGGGTAAGAGTCAGTGTGAGAGAGACCTTGGTGTTGAAAGGCGAAGCAAGGTGACGAAAAGAGGTGGAAAGAGCTACGGCTGGACATGAACAAAACTGAGGAGAATATAAGCATGGGTTGAGGAGTAGAAGCAAGTCTGAGAGAGAGGGAGAGAGACCTAAGAACATAAGAACATAAGAACAAAGCTGAAGAGAATATAAGCATGGGTTCAGGAGTAGAAGCAAGTCTGAGAGAGAGACTTAAGTGTTGAAATGTTAGACAAAGACCACGAACAGAGAGGGAAAGAGCAACAGTGAGACATGAACAAAGCTGAGGAGAGTATAGGAATAGGTTGAAGTTTAAGGATGAGGCGAAGGAAGGAACACGAGGCGCGGGAGGGTGGCGTCGAGGGAGGCTAGGCGAGGAGAGGAGAGGCGAGGCGACGAAAGAACGGGGTGGGCGAGGGGAGGAGAGGACAGGGCCGGGCGGGCGGGTCTGGCCTCCTCCACCACCACACCTCCAATAGATCCCGACCAGATCACAGGTATTAGCGATAGTTTACGTAGCTGGGGGCTAATTATTGGGCGGTAAACACTTCCAAAGGGTATTCGCAGAGGCATAAACCACGAGTAATTGTATCGCGCCGCATTATAGCAAATTTCCGTGGCTGTGTGGAGTAAAAAATTCGGGTAGCTCATGTGTCTCTCTTCGCTGAATTTATGGATGGTTGTTTTAGAACAGGGGGGCTGGGGGGGAGGGCGTGGTGTGTGTGTGTGTGTGTGTGTGTGTGTGTGTGTGTGTGTGTGTGTGTGTGTGTGTGTGTGTGTGTGTGTGTGTTTAAGAAAATATATTATGCTAATGCGAGTAAAGGAAGTTTTTATCAATATATTGTGCTGTATAGTCATAAATCATTGCGTAGTACTGTTTCAAATTTGTTTTTATCGGTGATGTTCATGACGACGATGAGGAGGAGGAGGAAGACTAAAATATTTATCAAGGGAAAGCCAACGGGTGAAACCATTGAGCAAATAACCATTCGCAAATGAAATATAAATCAAATTAAAAACAAGTTGTATAGGCTATCGGTAACACATACGGGTAACAAAAGGTCATCAGGCAACTTACCTATCATTCTCAAGCCCTTGAAAGCGAGGACGGACAGACGCAAAAACAATCGCATTCTCATCATTGTAAATCTCATCAACATGTTCTCCCTTTAGATATTTTTCATTCACTATTATAAATCGGTAATGCTTATTTAATATTTTCATGAGTATGGCTGTCTTTCCCTTAAAAAACACATTTTATTGGTAGTATTATCAACATTTTTATTAGTACAACCTCTGCCCCCCCACCCCCCGCACACACACACACACACGCAGGTAACCACCACGACCTATTCCTCCCACACTCGCAAGACGCTTTTCCTCTCCTAATGATCAGACTCCTCTCCGACCCTCTCTCCCTCTCTCCCTCTGTCCCTTACTTCCTCGAGGCCCCTTCACCTCTCCCCTTCCTCCCTCTCTCCTCCTTGGCAACAACAACGCCGCAGATTTGGGAAAGCTACATTTAATTAAGTGAAGGTGAGCGGGCCAGCGTGAGCAAACGGCAGCAGGAGCGGCAGGAGATGCAGGGGACCCAATCACGACCCTCCGCGACGAGGCAGATGATTGGGCCACGAAGCAGGTGTTAATCACAGGTAACGAGGCACCGCTAGGCAGCAAAACGTGTCTCGAGCAGGTTAATTATACGCATAACGTAAGGTGAGTGCAGGTAATGCGTCTCCGCTTATGTAATTAGTGTGAGGTGATTAACGCAGGTGTGTGATGTAAGGGCGGCAGGTTTATGAACAGGTAATTGCGCGAATAAATTCCATGCGAATGACTACGATTTGCTAGCTTTCCTAAGGACACGTGAAGGATAATGGATGGTAATGAATTTTAACTCACGTGTCTTTCCTCCGCCCTCCCTCTCCCCATCCATCCCTCTCTCCCTCCCTCCCGCCCTATGCACCTCCGCCTTCCCATCTAAGATTGCCGCAGGTAAGTAGAGATTGACAATAGACATAACGGCGTGTAAATACTGCTATGAATGAATAAAACACGACAGACTACACACACAAACACACACACACACACACACACACACACACACACACACACACACACACACACACACACACACACACACACACACATAAACAGACGTATACGCATGGAAAATAATTCTTCTAGAGATGAATTTTTCTTCACCTTTGTTTAATATTGCAATTACCCTTTCCTCTAACTCTTTTTTTTTTTTTTTTTCGTCCTGCCGGTTTGCTTCTTCCTACGTCCCCCAGCGCTTCCTCATCCTGCCCCGGTTACTTTTTTTGTTGTTGATGTTAGTGGGGGTGGGGGGGGGGGGGGGGTGCTGCTACTGAAGATGATGATGTTCCTAGGATGGTTAGTGCTTTTGGTGCTGATGCTGATGCTACTGCTTCTCCTTCCTCTCTTCCGCCTCCTCTTCTCTTCTTCCTCCTCTTCCTCTTCCATTTTCTTTTCCTCCTCCTCTTACTCGCCGCTAACTACTGACCTGTCCAGTAAATCCTTCAAAGGGGGGGAGGAGAGAGAGAGAGAGAGAGAGAGAGAGAGAGAGAGAGAGAGAGAGAGAGAGAGAGAGAACCGGGAGCCATGTCAGGAGTCAGCGGCGCCTCCAGTGTTCGTCTTTGTCTGTCAAGTCGGTGCTGGATTACCTTGGACTCATAACAGTCGCTGGTGGGGCAAGAAGTCAGCAAAAGTAATTATTCTTTTTTATATATAATTTTAACGTGAAAAAAAGAAAAGAAAAGGAACGAAACTTAGGAATTAAAGAACTGAATACAATACTGTGTCCTTGAATGTTGTTTATTTTTGTTAGAGATGTGAAATAATGCGGAAAAAAGGGACTATCAAGCATTTTTGTGTATTATATTCCAACTATAGAAACAAAATGTATCTACAAACTAGATACTAATCTCAGTCACTAAGTTTCTGCAACTAAATGAGTGGAATTTGTTGTCGTATTGAGTTTTCTTAATTACTTCTCTAAGTAAGAAGATGAAGTACAGTTACTCGAACTTGCTGTGAATGAAAGGAGTGTGAGAAGATAACTGAATGATGCGAGTATCAGCAGTAAACAGCAATTGTCCAAATTGTGAATGAGTGTCAGACGCGATAATTAACCTGCCCTGAAGAATAAATTATCTTTTTCTACTAGACGAAGCGAATCTTTTTTTTTAACTAGAAAGTGGAGGGAACTTGTATATTGGCGTAAGTTTCCGAGAACGAGAATTATAAAGAAAAGTATTAGGAATTGAACCTGGTCAGTATCTCCTTTATTAAGTTTCCAAGTGAAGCAAAGTCAAGTAGGTAGATAATTAGATTAGGAAGAGGAATAATGAAGAAGAGAATGAAGGAAAAAAACCCAGAGGAAGAAGAAGCGCAGAGA
Source organism: Eriocheir sinensis (assembly GCF_024679095.1). Classification (NCBI taxonomy): domain Eukaryota; kingdom Metazoa; phylum Arthropoda; class Malacostraca; order Decapoda; family Varunidae; genus Eriocheir; species Eriocheir sinensis. The sequence continues at coordinate 17,086,304 of NC_066525.1, read as the reverse complement.
AAAGAAAAGTGCGTAGTGAGACCACCAGAAGAAGGAGAAGGAAGGAGAAGAAAACAATAAAAGAGAAGAAGAAAAAGGAAAAAGAAGGAGATATATTGTCCGCGGTGGAGGAAACGCCCCTTGACAGATCTCTCCCATAATACCCAAAAATAGAAACGCAGGTCACGTAAGTAAACGCTGAGGAGGAAACGTAAGATGGAGGGAAGGGAAGGAAAGGAAAGGGAGGGGAAGGGAGGGGAAGAGTAGGGAAGGGAAGGGAAGGGAAGGGAAGGGAAGGGAGGGGAAGGGTAGGGAAGGGAAGGGAAGGAAAGGTAAGGGGTGGGATGAGATGGGAAGGGAAGGGGGGGATGGGGAAGGAACGGATGGGAGGACAAGGCAAGGGAAGACAAGGGAACAAAAGAATAGGGAAGAGAAGTAAAGTGAAGGGAAGGAAGGGAAGACAAGGGAAGGGAAGAAAAAGGAGGGGAGGGGATGGGGTGGGAAGGGATGGGAAAGGAAGGGAAAGGAAGGAATGGGATGGGTTGGGAGAGGAAGGGAAGGGAAGGGAAGGGAAGGGAAGGGAAGGGAAGGAGAAGAAAGGGAAGGGAAGGGAAGGGAAGGGAAGGGAAGGGAAGGGAAGGGAGGGGAAGGGAAGGGAAAGGAAGGAATGGGGTGGGATGGGAAGGGAAGGGAATGGAAGGGAAGGGAAGGAAAGGAAAGGAGAAAAAAGGGAAGGGAAGGGAAGGGAAGGGAAGGGAAGACTAGGCAAGAAAACAAAAGGCAAGGGAACGGAACGGAACGGAACGGAACTGAGCAGAACGGACGGGAGAAGATTGAAAGGGAAGGGAAGGGAAAGGAATGGAAAGGAAGGAAGGGAGAGAGAATGAAGGAAAGCCACAATGATGAGAATGGAGAGATGTGCAAGATGAGGAGAAGGGCAGATGGAGGGAGTGTAGAGAATAAAAGAAGACGGAGAGATTATTGAAGAAGGAGATGGGAGGGAGGGAGGGAGGGAAGGAGGAGGGATGGGTGACTATGAGGTGGGCGGAGGAGGAGGAGATGAGGGATGGGACTTAAAATGCAGGTGAGAGAGAGAGAGAGAGAGAGAGAGAGAGAGAGAGAGAGAGAGAGAGAGAGAGAGAGAGAGAGAGAGAGAGAGAGAGAGAGAGAGAGAGAGAGAGAGAGAGAGAGAGAGAGAGAGCGAGAGAGAGAGAGAGAGAGAGAGAGAGAGAGAGAGAGAGAGAGAGAGAGAGAGAGAGAGAGAGAGAGAGAGAGAGAGAGAGAGAGAGAGAGAGAGAGAGAGAGAGAGAGAGAGAGAGAGAGAGAGAGAGAGAGAGAGAGAGAGAGAGAGAGAGAGAGAGAGAGAGAGAGATATAGACCATTTCCAGTTGTCAGCCACTAATTTTTCGATTCCCTAAATGCTAAGTACACTTCTTTTGGCAAGGCGTGTATCGGCAGAGAGTTAAATATCGCCACAATGAGAATATTCTTTCAACAATCAATTAGTTCGTTTATATTAGGTTACTCTATGTGGAAATCTATGCTTCAAAAATATTTTTTTTTTTACAGCAGAGGAAACAGCTCAAGGGCAAAAAAAGGAAACAATAATGAAAAATAAAGCCCGCTTCTCACTGTTCCTACAAAAGAGTTAAGAGGAGTGGCCGAAAGACAAGTTAATTTCGGGAGGAGAGGTGTCTTGATACCCTCCTCTTGAAAGAGCTCAAGTTGTAGGCAGGAGGAAATACAGATGAAAGAAGATTGTCCAGAGTTTACCAGCGTGAGGGATGAAAGAGTGAAGATGCTGGTTAACTCGTGCGTAAGGGATTTAGACAGTAAAGGGATGAGCTTGAGTAGAAAACTAGAAAGTCGTCAGCGTCGAGGCCGAGGGAAGGGGGAGGCATGCAGTTAGCAAGTTCAGAAGAGCAGTCAGCGTGAAAATATCGATAGAAAATAGAAAAAGAGGCGACATGGCGGCGGAATTTAAAGGGTAGAAGACTATCAGTAAGAGGAGGAGAGCTGATGAGACGAATAGCCTTAGACTCCATTCTGTCCAAGAGAACTGTGTGAGTGGAGCCTCCCCACACGAGAGATGCACACTCTATACGAGGGCAGACAAGGCCCGTGTATATGGATAGCAACTGTGCGGGGGAGAAGAACTGGCGGAGACGATACAAAACGCCCAACCTCCAGGAAGCTGATTTAATAAGAGAGGAGATGTGAAGTTTCCAGTTTTTTTTTTTTTTTTTTTTGGTACAGCACAGAGAGCAACACAAAGAGTAACAAAAAGAAGATGCAAAAAAAAAAAAATACCGCTAACTGTTGCTTTCATATAGTGATAAGTATAGAGTGGCCAAAGGAGAGGTCAATTTCGGATGGGGAGGTGTCTTGATACACTCTTCTTGAAAGAGGTCAAGTCATAGCCAGGAGGAAAATCAAACGAAGGAAGACTGTTCCAGAGTTTACCAGTGAAGGGGATGAAAGAATGGAGATGCTGGTTAACTCTTGCATAAGGGGTTTGGACAATATAGGGATGAGCATGAGTAGAAAGTCGAGTGCAGCGGGGCCGCGGGAGGGGGGGAGGCATGTAGTTAGCAAGTTCAGAAGAGCAGTCAGCGTGGAAATATCGATAGAAGATAGAAAGAGATGCAACATGGCGGCGAAATTTAAGAGGTAGAAGGCTGTCAGTAAGAGGAGGAGAGCTGATGAGACGAAGAGCCTTAGACTCCACTCTGTCCAGAAGAGCTGTGTGAGTGGAGCCCCCCCACACGTGAGATGCATACTCCATACGAGGGCGGACAAAGCCCCAATATATGGAAAGCATCTGTGCGGGGGAGAAGAACTGGCGGAGACAATACAGAACGCCCAACCTCGAGGAAGCTGATTTAGTAAGAGAGAAGATGTGAAGTTTCCAGTTGAGATTTTGAGCTAAGGATAGACCGAGGATATTTAGTGTTGAAGAAGGTGACAGCTGAGTGATGTTGAAGAATAGGGGATAGGTGTTTGGAAGATTGTGTCGAGTTGATAGGTGGAGAAATTGGGTTTTTTAGGCATTGAAGGACACATGGTTCCTTTTACCCCAATCGGAAATGATAGCAAGGTCTAAGATTAAGCGTTCTGCAACCTCCAGTCTGGAGTCTTGTAATTCCTGTTGAGAGGGTCTTCTGTTGAAAGAAGTTGAATAATGCAGAGTGGAGTCGTCGGCGTATGAGTGGATAGGACAGTTTGCTATGGAAAGATCATTGATGAATAACAGGAGAGTGGGTGATAGGACAGAGCCCTGTGGAACACCACTGTTGATAGGTTTAGGGGAAGAACAGTGATCGTCTACCACAGCAGAGATAGAACGGCCGGAAAGGAGACTGGAGATAAAGCAACAGAGAGAAGGATAGAATCCGAAAGAGGGCAATTAAGAAAGCAAAAAGCTGTGCCAGACTCTATCGAAAGCTTTGGATATGTCTAGCGCAATTGAGAAAGTTTCACCGGCTAAGAGAGGATGACCAAGAGTCAGCTAAAAGAGCAAGAAGATCGCCAGTAGAATGCCCCTTGCGGAACCCATACTGGCGATCAAATAGAAGGTCAGAAGTGGAAAGGTGATTTTGAATCTTCCGATTAAGGATTAATTCAAAAGCCTTAGATAGACAGGAAAGTAAAGCTAAAGGACGGTAGTTTGAGGGATTGGAACGGTCACCTTTCTTAGGCACAGGCTGTATGAAGGCGTACTTCCAGCAGGAAGGAAAGGTAGATGTTGAAAAGGCAGAGGCGAAAGAGCTTGACCAGGCAGGGAAGTCCAGTTTTTAAGGACAATAGGAGGCACTCCATCAGGTCCATAAGCCTTCTGAGGGTTGAGGCCAGAGAGGGCTTAGAAAACATCACTCTTGAGAATTTTAATAACAGACATAAAGGAATCAGAAGGGGGATGAGTAGGATGAATATGCCCAGAATCGTCCAGAGTGGAGTTTTTACAGAAAGTTTGAGAAGAGTTCAGCCTTGAGATAGATGAGACGGCGGTGCTGCCGTCAGGGTTAATTAAGGAGAGGATGGAAAGATGAAAAAGAGATATTGGAGGAGATATTTTTGGCTAGGTGACAGAAGTCTCTGGAAGAATTAGAAAAAGCAAGGTTTTGACATTTACTATGGATGAAAGAGCTTTTGGTAAGTCGAAGAATAGATATGCACGATTCCGGGTGGAAATGTAAAGATCATGGCTAGCAGGAGTTGGAAGGCTGTGGTACCTTTTGTGAGCCGCCTCTCTATCTTTGACAGCACGGGACCACCTCCACACACCACAAATTAAATGAACCGATGTATAGTGAGTTAGAAAATAAGTCGAATATTATCTGCCTGGTGTTTCAATTACTAAAGTTTCCGGCAGTCCAGCAGTCAAGATACAAATATTGATGGAAATAAACTATCTATGCTTTCCTCTCTCACAGGGTTACTTTGTTATCTTAGAAAACAAGGATGAAAGCTATGTATCTGCAGCCTCCTAACAGTAAAATCCAGTAAGTAAAAAGTCGGCAATACATCATCAATATAATTACACTCCTGCCTTCAGACACGACACAAACGCGTTCTTTTACCTTTCTTAATGATAAATATGCAATGAGTATTAATAAATGAAAGTAATATGTGAATGTTCAAAGTAATGAATACACAATGAACACTCTCATGTACGAATAAACAAAGCAATCTATGAACGTACAGGTTGATGAACACTAAAATGATTAACCAGCCTCACATTCTCAGACGCCTTTTTCCCATGCAGGGCGCGGCGCCGCTAAACTGGCCTCGGCCTCTCAAACGCCTAACAGTTAATTCAAAACTGATTAATGGGAACTCATCCATCTGTTACTAAACCTTTTTGTGATAATGGAATGTTGGGGAGGAGCCGCACGAACACACACACACACACACACACACACACACACACACACACACACACACACACACACACACACACACACACATACAGACAGACAGACAGACAGACACACACACACACACACACACACACACACACACACACACGAACAACTTTTTTTTATGCCTCCTCTTCCTCCTCCTCCTACTCCTCCGCTTCATCCTTCCATTTACTCTTCTTTCCCTTCCCCCTCCTCCTCATCATCATCATCAACCTCGTCCTCCTCCCTAGTCTCCTGTTGCTCCTGTATCCGTCATTCCTTCTCCTCACCTCCCAGCCTCCGTCCTAGTTCATCTGCTGCACACCTATACTTTCCCTCTCACATCCAGCATCACAGGTCCAGAAACGAGGACTCGCCGCCACGTCCAGAACCACTGCAACCGGAATCTTGACTCATCTCCAAGGATACCCACAACAGCCACCACCAACACCACCACTTACAGCATCATCACTGCCACACCGTCATCAACAACAGCGGAAGAGCATGTTTGATACACTACCTTTATCACCCACCATCTCCACCACTACTTCAACCACACACCCGATTCACCTTTCAAGTCCACCTACTTCTACACTGCGCTCCACTAAACTCGACTCCTCCCAATATTTCTCATCTCTCCACCTCTTCCTCACTGTTCCTGCCCCTCCACCTCTCTCTCTCCTCTGCCTTCCAGTTCTTTCCCCAAATAAGAACAGGAGTCAGGAGCTGCCACATATGTTCTCATCCCTTAAAAGTATTACACAGATCGATACAACAATAAACGGGTATTTGATGTAATAGTTTGGCTAGTCAGTCCTACCCAGCCATTGCCGGTACTTACAACAAACAGATTGCAGTGTGAGTATCAGGGAGCCAGGCAGCATTCTTTATTTTCATTCTACGTTTTGTAATATGCATTATGATTTTTTAGCGTTAAAGTTGTATTACAGCTTAAATCAGGGTATTTACCTCACTGAGCAATATACGAACATGTACCCAAGTCCTGCAGGTGCCAAAACAGACAGGTACCAGCTCAGAGCCCCCTTGGTAACACGGGAGCAAGAATTTCCTGGAACACGAGGCGGCGGGCAGCGAGGCGAGCCGGTAGTGAAGCAGAACGGTAGCAGCCTGAGTTTGTTGTTACACAGGTAGCTTGAGGGGCTGGAGGGCGAGGAGGTTGGGAGGAGAGAGGGGGAGAGAGAAGACAAGAAGGTTATGAGTATTAAAACGTTGAGGAACAAAGGGAGGAACATGGGGGATGGGGGGGAGAAGGAGAATGAAAGAGAGAGAGGGGGGAGGATTGAAGGGGAATTATAAGGAAGAGGGAAGTAAGAAAAGGAAGGGAGGAATACGAGAGAAAAGAAAGAGCGTGAAAGGATCAGTGGTGCGACACGTAAGGGTAACGAAGTAATATTTCACTTTTATCCAAAAATCAAATGATATCCATCACCTAAGTAAAAAAACGGACTTAATAATTTCCCAGTCCCCCCTCCTCTCCTTCACACGAGGTCATTGCAGCGATGTAAAACACAACGCGAAAAGAACCGACTCAGCGCCCCGTGATATTTCATCTTCGCCTAAGAAAGAAAACGGGGCCAGCCACGCACGCACATTCAAAGAAACAGACACAATTACTGTCGTGCTTCCCATGACGCCAGCCCGCAAACATATACATTACACAAAATTAAAAAAAAAAAAAACTTAAGTTACTGTTGAATGACCGGACTGGTGTTTAATAAAAAAGTAAATGGTCCTGCCCTCGCCATTTATGTTCAGCCTAGCCCTCAGCCTCCAGCCCGCTCAGCACTCCGGCAGCCAGTTAGCTTCCTGTCGCCCCGCAAGCAACGGTACCTTGTCTGAGGTCAGGACACACCACAGCAGGTCACGCACCAAGTAAAAAGCAACACGAAACTTTCTTATTATAAAGATAACAGGAACGCAGACTGATCAAGAGATTGTTTGACAATTACAGATATTATTTCTATCGAAACAAGTCTTGAGGAAGAGGAAGAGAGAGAATGAGTAGGAGAAGGAGGAAGGGGAAGATAGAAATAACTGCTTCCCTAAAAAAAAACGGGTTGGGAGATCATTCGCGACGATTTCCGAGTGCCAGAGAAACGGAAAGCTGAAAAAATTCCAAAGTTGACTGAATGGTACGTCTGACCACTAAACAATTCGTGTCATTAAAAGTAGACACCAGGAGGAGCGTAAACAGTTGTAAAGGTTACTTGAAAGTCACATATTCATCTTGGGAGTAAGAAATTATAGGAAAATTGATTGACTTCCAAACCATACCTATACTCACAACCAACACTCCTCACCTGGATCAAACTAAATCACGGGAGACTAAGAAAAATTAAATACCGTTTACTACTGAGCTTACCTGCCTACCACTGCGCCTTCGTCGCTTGTCCCACGAGCCATCAAACATGCTCTGACACACGATTACCAGAACCAAAAGTCAAACGCAAAATCCGGAACATCCGCAACTAGTATCCCAAAATTAGCCCACGGGTGTAACAGAGACAAAAAAAAAATACACTTCCTTGATATCGAATTTCTGTATCCTTGTGTTCTGTGATTTTAGTGATCATTTTCCCCGGACACATGACTGACTGGCATCCGGGCTCCTGCACTCTACCTTCCCCCGAGAACTCCAGGAAGCAGGATACTGACCACCTGCAAAAAAGACTAAACAACTGATGGAATTAAGCCCCATCCCGGATTCGAACCGCGGCTCAGAGTATTCAAGGCTGGGCTCCCTCCGCGCCATAATACGAAGGTGGATGATCGAGGACATTATATAAATATGCAGCGTGAAAAAAGAAAATAATAAAACACGGTGATACAGTTAACGAGCAAACACCAGAAAGGAGAAGGAAAACACAACGGTAAAAAGTAAAAGAACAATGAAGCAACTAAAGAAAACATTTTATACGAAGGGTGAAGATCAGGAACAAGAAGGTGGAGATAGAAAAGGTGAATTTTTTAGGAAGAGATACACGAATAAGTGGAGGTGGCGACGAAAGAAAAGGAGAAAAAGACGAAAAATAAACTAGCTAATGAGGATTTATTTTCCATCTATAGAAAATGACATTCCATATGACAAAAAAATGCAGTCGAGAGAAAAAATAAACTAGAAGAAAAACACGAAGAAAACTACTAATCTCGGCCTGTATTAGTGTAAGTTTGAGCCTTGTTATATTTCTTGACCATTAACTTTGCTTTTTATGGTCATGCAAGGCTTGTTTACCCGTGTATGTGATAGCGGCTTGCTCCTACACACACCTGGTCAAACTGGAACCAGGTAGGTGCCTCAGTTTTAATCAAGCCGTCTCACCTGGCCAGGTATCTCGGCCGCCCCGGCTACCTCAGTTCCGTGGAGGAAAAAACACCTACAAAAACCTAACAAAGGACCCACTGTCCTGCTACACGCCAATTTCCCGGGGTATTACGGAGAGAGAGAGAGAGAGAGAGAGAGAGAGAGAGAGAGAGAGAGAGAGAGAGAGAGAGAGAGAGAGAGAGAGAGAGAGAGAGAGAGAGAGAGAGAGAGAGAGAGAGAGAGAGAGAGAGAGAGAGAGAGAGAGAGAGAGAGAGAGAGAGAGAGAGAGAGAGAGAGAGAGAGATATATATATATATATATATAGATATATATATAGATATATATATATATATATATATATATATATATATAAATATATATATATATATATATATATATATATATATATATATATATATATATATATATATATATATATATATATATATATATATATATATATATACACACACACACACACACACACACACACACACACACACACACATACATGCATACATACATACATACATATATACATCATACATAATTATATATATACATCGTACAAATAAATATAGGCAATAGTAAAAAAATTGCAAGGATAAAATCAGACATTTTAGCTAACAACACTGCACTAGGAAGACAAGTATTACAACAAGCAACGCTATACTATCAGACAAGTGCAAAATTTCTTAGTCTCAGGTGTCCAGGTGCTCACTAGAGGCTAAAAACATGAGGAAGAGAAGAAAAAAAGATGAAAAATAAATGTATTAGTAGGGAGAGAAAGACAAATGAGAATATGCAGTGGAGGAGGAAAAGGAGAAGACAAGATAAAGAGGAGGAGAAGGAGGAAGAGAAATGGTGAAGGTGGAGTAAAGAGGGAGAAATGAGAAGATGAAGAGAAGGAGGAGGAGGAGGAAGTTGATCAAGGAAGGAAGGGAGGGAGTGAAGGGCATTGGGTGTGTGAGGGGGAAGTGTGGCAGGTAGTGAAGGAGACCCACCACCTGAGGGTTGGGTTGAGTTTCAGGTAAGAACGATGTCATTTACCTTTACTTTCCTTAAATTTACCTCCATTTTTCCTCGACTTTGAAGCCTTGCAAGTTATCCAAAATCTGAGAGGCCAGTTTAGGCGAGCACATTTTTTTCTTGGAAGGTGGAGGAAGGGGACAAGAAGGACCTGAACTATAGAGGAGAGCAAGGGAAGAGGGGGAGAGAAGCGGGTAGGAGAAGGGGAAGGGGAGGCATTCAGGAAGAAGTGGTTTGTTGTGAGAGGGGACTTGTCTCGGTAAGGGTATGATATGTTTTTTTTGTTGATGTGTCTTCATGCAAGTTTTTTTGGCGTGTGTGTTTGTGGCTTACACTTTGAGCGTTTTAAGTCTGCGGGGTTAATGAAGGACAAAAGAGGTATAACGAAGCGTCTCGCAGGTAACAATGCACCTGAGAATAGCCTTTAACGATGGTCCTTATTTGGCACACACACACACACACACACACACACACTGTAGGATGCAATGAGGCATCTCTCCTCTGGCGTGAGGGAGATAAGAATGAAGGGGAGAGGAAGGGGAGAGGGTGGGAAGAGGAGGTTGGAGGGGAAGACAGAAAATTATGGAGGGATGTGATGGGAACGGATAGAGGAGAGAGGAGGTGAGAAGTAGAAGGACGAGGAAAAAACATGGGAGTCCATAAGAGAGAGAGAGAGAGAGAGAGAGAGAGAGAGAGAGAGAGAGAGAGAGAGAGAGAGAGAGAGAGAGAGAGAGAGAGAGAGAGAGAGAGAGAGAGAGAGAGAGAGAGAGAGAGAGAGAGGGAGAGAGAGAGAGAGACGACCGTTTCTTAGAGTCTTTATATGTCCTCTATGTTTATAACCGCCAGGCTTTGTTTTAGCATTTCCCTCCTCCTCCTCCTCCTCCTCCTCCTCCCATCCATCCTTCCTCCACCTGCCTCATTCTCACTCCCTCAACGTTTCTCTCCTCCCCCCCACCAACTCCTCTTTTGCATACACCTCTCTCTCTCTCATCTATGTATTGTTAGCCCAAAATATTTATCAACAATGCCTTTTTATCGTACGTATTTCATTGTTATTCTCAAGTGTCTGGGAAAAAATACAACTAAATATTTCAAGTAAACACACTACACAAGAAGGAAAGGGGGAAGACACTCATCCATGCCTCCCCCCTTCCCACACATCTCTGCCGACCAGTCTTGATGTCACACTGGCCTGGAATCCGGGGTAAATGAGACGGAAATGTGCACCGAGGCCACGTGTAGCTAAAGCGTTTGTCACCAACCAATATGCTACTTCTTCACCTGCACGGAACACCCAACCTGGTTTACTCAGAGAAACAGCCAAGTTGTGTATGGGTAATGTCGTGAGTTCCTTCCTACCTCACCGAGAATCCCTTAGCTCAGGATGCCGCAACGCCGTGGCTGACCATACTGAATTGTGCCCGTCAACCAATCAGTGACACGAGGCCCAACACCCGCCTCTGCCCTCACCGCCGTGGGAGGAGCGTGAAGGACACAAAACCACGAGGACACTATACAACTCTTTCCTCGCCGCTTACAACGTCATTCTCTATAACAACTTTTCGTATTACCGGTGTCTTTTACTTTTAATTTTTCAGATCATTCTAGTCCTACTTTTGTAATACTTATAAGCGAAACCCATCTAATCATCCCTTCCTTCTTAACCCCCACCCCACATTTTCACTAATACATGCCTCCCTCGCAGCCCCCACCACCACCCTAACCTCTCCTGCTTAACCTCCCTCCCTCCTCTCGCTGTCCAAAAGCTCCCAAGGGCGGGGGTGTAAAGAAGTGGGCCTGTTACTGTACCTCTCATTTGCTCCTTATCAGCGGCGGGGCGGTCACGAGGGAGACACACTAACACTTTCCCGATCGCCTCCTCTCACTCCGCCAGTTCCCGTCGCAGAAATTACACGTTCGTTGCCCCGGACGGCATACACACTTACACGCACCTGCAAAAAGGAGAAGGAAGGTGAGGTAGGAAACGGAATATATGTTGGTTTTACTTCGCTATTACTTGTGATTTGTGTTTGCTATGTCCTGGCTTGCAGTATAAAGGTATATAGAAGTTAGTTTTCGGGTTTGACGATACAAAAGAATAAAAAAGGTCTTGACGAGCGAGTTGCAGTATAGAGAAAATTAATATAGTTGATCATATATATACAAACAGAAGGGAAAAGACGTGCTAGAAAGACCGGGAACTAGAAGTGGAAGAAAAACATTGGAATCAGGGGAAAAATTGAAATGGTGCTTTTTATATTCCACTGTCATCATCATTATTATTAGCATCTTATTTATTAGCATTGTTATTATTATTACTATTATTATTAACATATACATTATCATACATAAATATGGAAACCAAATATTCACGAGCTGATTATTTTTCTCAGCAACAAGCACGCATATAATTAAGGAAAACGTACATAGAGATTTTGTTACGCTGACTACTATTAGCAAAAAACCCAAAATTTACAAGCCAGAAAATATACGACGAGGTGATTACACGGGACGAGATGCTTATTCTTACATTTTATCCAGGAAATTGACCAGGTATATCAGAGCCTTAAGAGAGTGTGTGGTTAACCGAGGGAGGAAGTTCACACTAACGCTTTGATACCGACTTCCTTAAGGCGACGCGAGAAAAAACGAAACTCCTTCATTAGCTTATCCTCAATAACAAACACGCAGCAAAACACGCCTGATAACACCTGTCCGAAAATGAGGTGAGAGGAAGAGAAACCTGCAGCGTTGCGTGTGAGGGCGAGAGACACGAAAGGGAGGAGGAGGTGGAGCAGGGAAGGGTGGAGGGAAGGGCGAGGAGGTACGAGTGGCAGATAGCAGAGGGAGAACTTAACGAGACGCCTATAATGATAACAGAAAAATGTGACGTGCCACTCACGATAATAAGAGGGGTGGAAAGAGGGACGGAGAGGGGAGAGGATAGGGCGAGGGCGCGGGGACGGTGCAGACGAGGGGGAGAGCAGAAAAAAAAGCCGATGGTGTACGATAAGAAAATGCTGATAACAAGGACGAGGCGGCAGTAAAGGAGAATTAAAGCTTTTCCTCCCTTAAATGGGCAACACCGGAAGTGGATCATGTTTTTGTTGTGGTGGTGGTGGTGGTGGTGGTGGTGGGCGGGTCCCGTGAGGATACCACCTAATGTTGCGTGGTGTGTGTGTGTGTGTGTGTGTGTGTGTGTGTGTGTGTGTGTGAGGGTGTGTGTGTGTGTGAGGGTGTGTGTTTGTGATAATATAAAGGACTTATAAACGATATAAAGTGGTAGAAATAATAAAAAAATTACTCTCTCTCTCTCTCTCTCTCTCTCTCTCTCTCTCTCTCTCTCTCTCTCTCTCTCGTAAGCAAGTTATATATTCTTTCATTCATTTACATTAACCTCCCGTCCATCAAGACTCGCCAGTAACACGCAATGATTAAGGGAAAAAAGCATAAAAAAAAGAAGTTTGTTTTATGATCTCATTATGAAGAGGAAAATCTGCTTTATAAGACGACTGAAAAAAAAAGTAAACTGGTCACACTCTTATTCCTTCACTCACTCACTCACTCACTCACTCACTCATCCACTCATTTATTCACTCACTTACTCACTCACTCATCCACTCACTCACTCACTCACTCACTCATCCACTCGCTCACTCACTCATTCACTCACTCACTCACTCATTCACTCATTCACTCACTCACTCATCCACTCACTTATTCATTCACTCACTCACTCACTCACTCACTCATTTATTCACTCACTCACTCACCCACTCATCCACTCACTTATTCACTCATTCACTCACTCATTCACTCACTCACTCACTCATCCACTCACTCACTCACTTACTCACTCATTCACTCACTCACTCATTCACTCACTCACTCATTCACTCACTCACTCACTCACTCATCCACTCACTCACTCACTCACTCACTCATCCACTCACTTATTCACTCATTCACTCATTCACTCACTCACTCACTCACTCATCCACTCACTTATTCACTCACTCACTCACTCACTCATTCAAAAACAACGAGATAACCTTCTATCGTGTGTGTGTGTGTGTGTGTGTGTGTGTGTGTGTGTGTGTGTGTGTGTGTGTAGCGGTTTTCTTTTTCGTATATTTTTTTCGTTCCCTGAGATAAGAATATGATTTGGCGACTCCTTTTGGTGGGTGGAGGCCGTAAAAAGTAACGTTTATTGCCTCAGAACACAGTGAAGGGCCATCGAGGAGGTGGAGGGCATTGATGAGGAGGAGGGGATGATGAGGAGCACGAAGACGAGGTGGAAGGCGGAGGTGGAGCCGAGGGTTTATCATTATTACTGTTATTACTTTCGGAGGAGGAGGAGGAAGAAGAAGGAAGAAGAGGGTGGTGATAAAGACGTGGAAGAGGATGAGGTATAGGAGTTTATCGGAATAAGCAAAATAATGTGATGATGCGGAGGAGAACACGCAAAGACGGAGGGAGAATGAGAGGAAACATGGAAACACGAAAAAGCCAGCAACAAAAAAACCTGTTGGCTTGTATCGATGTTGCCTGGTTGTGGTATTTCATCAATTTTAGTGAGCTGCCAAACAAATTAAAGCACATGCTGTACGCTGGTTCTGGTACACTAAACTCACTCCTGTTACGAAAAAGTGACGGTCGAGGCGAGTTATAAATGAGTTGATCGTACTCATACAAGCTGTTCTGTAGGAAGGATGTTGCAATAGCAGCTGACTCGAATCAAGAGAAAGAAAAAAAAGTCTTGTCAACGTCTGTATTATATCGTCTCGCTCGAATCGGTAGAACATTATATCTAGTTATCGGGTTAGTTCGGGGCTCAAAAAACTTGGAATGATTGAAGTTCTTTAAATTCTTCAGGCACTAGCAGACCTGTATCGAATCTCCTGATGGCCGTCTCCTTCCCAACATGAAGATCGAGTCGAGGGAGAGTGGAGAGGGAAATGTGGAAGAAAAGATGTAAAAATGAGGGAGGCGTTTCTTCTTCCCCTGCAGTAATTATTTCTTTAGTATAGGAAGGGAAGGATTATACTATTAATAATGATAATAATAATAAGAATAACAAAATAACAAAATATAGCAATGATAACGACGATGATCTTGAGAAAGGGAGAGAAGATGAGATGATACACATGGAGGTGAATGAAAGAAGAATTATAAAGAGAATTGACAATGACAAGAGCACAAATAACAAAACACAGCAGGAACAGCGAATGAAGGCGATCAAGAAACAACACAAACGCAAAATACTCTTACCAGCACAAACAAACTTACGTACATAAAGAGTCATCATACAGACCCCAGGCGTTATATCAATAGGAGGTTATATCTTAGGAGCAGCAAGTAGCGGGCTTTTTTTTATTATTGTTTCCTTTTTTTTGTGCCCTTGAGCTGTCTCCTTTGTTGTAAAAGAAAAATTAACGGATACTAATACAAAATAACTAGACAACCAAAAATGCAGGTGGAAGGATGTGGCAAAGAAAGGTGTGGCTGTGATAACGAGAGGAAGCTACATGGGAGAGCCTTCATCCTCTTCCATAAACTTATCCCCAGGAACTATGCGGTCAGGGAGATAAGATTAACAAGCATTTCGTAGAGATAGAACAGAGATAGAGGAACACCCTGAACGCATAATTACACTGGATAGATAAATAATGGCAGGAAGCACCAAGCAAAATCACGCTACATCATTAACTTTGCCAAACTACAGGAAATCAATATGCGACTAAAAACTAATACATATATAAGAAAGGTAAGTTCACACACACACACACACACACACACACACACATACACACACACACACACACACACACACACACACACATACACTCACACACACTAACAGAAAAAAAATATATCGAAAAACAGAGACAAATACAGACAGACAGACACACAGTAACACAGACAGCGAGGAGAAAGAGTATAGGATAAAGATGACGACCATGACAAAGATAACTACAAGGAGGAGGAGAAGGAAAAGGAGAAGAAGAAGGAAAAGTTGAAGCAGGAGGAGGACGAAGAAGGGGTCCGTATATTGCTCCTCCCTGCAGGTGAGCTCGGCCCTTACCTGAGGGTGTGCCTGACGGTGCAGGTAATTACCGTACACCTGGGGAAAGGGGGAAGGAGGGAGGAAAGAGGAAGGAAAGAAAGAAAAAGGTAAGAAGGTAGAGAGAGGGAGGAAGGAAAGAAGTGAGAGAAGGAGAGCGAGTGAGGAAGGAGAGAAGTGAGAGAGGAAAGGGATGGACTAAAGGAAGGAAGGGGAAGACTAAGGAAAAACAGGAAAATTAGGAGAGACGGAGGAAGGAGAGAAGTAAGAGAAGGAGAGCGAGTGAGGAAGGAAAGAAGTGAGAAAGGAGGGATGGACTAAAGAAAGGAAAGGGGAGAGATGGAGGAAAAAGCTAAGAATGTGAAAGATTATGAAGAAGGGAGAAAAGTGGGATGAGTAAGAAAGGTAGAAATGGGATATATGAAAGAACTAAAGCACAGAATGGGAGAGAGATATAAAAGATGGAACAGGAAGGAAGGGAAAGTGTGATAGGAAAGCTAGATGGAGGAGATACGAAAGAAAGTACAAAGAAAAGGAAAGAAAAAGATATTCGAAGCGAGAAGGAAAGGTAAAAGCATCTTTAATCATTAGCAACAAAAATTCCCCCCCAAAAATATATATCTATTACACCAGGTGCGGGCAGGTAAGGGTGAGGCAGAGTAGGAGCGAGCAAGGGTGGAGTAGACGGAGGGTGATGCATGGCTTAGGGTGATGCAAATTAGGTAATGATGAGCAAGGGTGAGGCAAGGTGAGTGGTTGAGGAGGATAGAGTATGGGTGGTAAGGCAGGGTGAAGAGTGAGGAAGTTAAGGGTGAGAGAGGCACGCTATAGGGTGGGACATATCAAATAGAGGGTAGAGCGTGTTAGGGTGAATGAACTAAGAAAAAAATAACAATAACAGCAATAATAACTGATAATAATAATAAGAAACCCAAAAAATCAAACTGTATACGCTAAAGGCCATAGTTATCATTCTTTTTTTTTATACAACAGGCTCAGAGGATAATAAATCATTCTTAATAACCATAATAGAGGAAAACAGGGAGGCAATGAATTATACGTATAAAAAATAAAGGAGAGGAGAGGTTAGGAAAGGAGAGGGAGGAGGAGGAGGAGGAGGTGGTGGAGGAGAAGGAGGAGAACAACAACAACAAAAAAAAAAAAAGGCGTAAGGTGAGGAAGAGGATGATAATAAAGAAAGCGGGAGGAGAGAGAGAGAGAGAGAGAGAGAGAGAGAGAGAGAGAGAGAGAGAGAGAGAGAGAGAGAGAGAGGAACGGGTTCATTAATTAACCTTCTATGGCGAATTTGGAATCTGGTCACGGATGAGCTGCGAGTAAGGTTAGTTAGGTCCCTACACCCAATAACCCCCCCTCCCCCCTCCCTTCATTACCACCACCATCACCACCACGATGCTGATGTTGCCGCTGACCTTCAATAACCCTGGAGGCGGTGCTGGGGGCGTGGGGCTGGGGTGGGAGGAGGTGGAGGAGGAGGAGGTCGAGGAGGAGTGGGTAGCATGGATAAAAAGGAAAGACCAATATATCAAAGGAAGGAAGGAAAATAGAAATGAAGGAAGAAGGGATAGAAGGAAGGAAGGAAGGAAAGAAAAAAGAGAGGAAGGAGGGATGGATGGAAGGTAAAGAAAAGTGGGGAAAGAAATGAGGAAGGAAATAATAAAATAGAAATGAAGGAAGAAGAGATAGAAGGAAGGAAGGAAGGAAAGAAAAAAGAGAGGAAGGAGGGATGGATGGAAGGTAAGAAGAAGTGGGGAAAGAAATGAGGAAGGAAAAACGAATTGAAATAAAACCTAAAAGAAGGAAAGTAAAAAAAAAAACGTAAAGGAAAAGAATAAACGAAGGAGGGAAGGAGCGAAGCAGAGAACGAAGATAAAGAGGAAAGGGGGAGAGAGAGGAAGAACAAGTGGATGAGGAGGAGCAGGGCGGGAGCAGGGTAAGCTTGTATTAGGCCTACCCCAACCTGTTCTTCTGTCCTTATTATGCTGCCACGCTCGCCAAGGAATGTAAATGATGATGAAGGAGACCTGCTCCGAGCCGTGGCCACTGTCTGCCCCCCCCCCCCTCCTCTCCCCCGCCGCCGGCCTGCCCACCTGCCCGTCTGCCCACCTGCTCATCTACCTACCTACTAGTAACATCTTTGAGTATTCACCCTCGCATTGTCCTACCCCTTTTTTATTTCGTTTTATTTTCTCCTTTATTTCCCCTCTCCTTATCTCCTCTCTGTTTCTCCTTCATATTTCCCTTATCTTCTATCCGTTCCTTATTTCTTCCTCTCCTTATCTTCCTTCCTTAGCATCCACTCTTCAGACTTTCCTTTCTTTCCTTCACTCATCTCTCTTTTTCTTTCGTCTTCTCCCATCTCTCTTGTTTTCTCCTTTCCTTCCTTCCTTCCTTCCTTCCTCCCTTCCTTCCTTCCTTTCCTCACGCATTCATTCCTCCTTCCCCTTTATCATCCTACCTATCTGTTCACCTTCGTTACCTGCCTTATCTTCCATTGCCGCCCTGCACACTTATCTACTTTTCACCCTATTTATCTACCTACTGCACCTCTATCTTCACATTGCCCTAATCCACCTATCTCTCTGCTTACTACCTACTCACTTACTTTCATCATCTACCTGCCTACCTACTACCTACTTGTAATCACTGAATATTCACCATCGCATTGCCTTATTTTGCCATTCTGTTTTCCTGCCTTCCTACTGACACTACTTACATGAACTAACTTACGGTTGCTGGCCTGTCCACCGTCCACCTGCCTGTATTTCATTCCACCTGCCTACCTGCCTGCTATCCTTACCCCTACTCTTCTTCCCTCTTCTAACTGACCGTACATTACAATTCCACTTTTCAGGTGACAAATATGAATAGTCCAAAATTTTATTAAACAGTGTATCAAGGGCTTTATGTAACATGCTTAGCCCGAAGAAATACAATGTGAAATAAACTTCCTGTGAGTAAAAACAAAATACACATCTCCTCTCCCTTCATCTGTAGTCCCCGCTAGGTATACACACACACACACACACACGTCACGTACTTCTTACCTGACTCCACCCATTCCCCTAATTAACAAAACCACCACAACGCCTTTCTGCTCACCACCTATCGTTATCCAATCCATTACCCACACACGCATACTAATAGATAATTTTCATATATTAACATTATCAATTAATTTTACTTATAAGCTGGCCGCGTATACCTTATGTATTTATGTGTTTTTATGAATAATGTAAGTACGTGATGACTCGCTCTCATTACCATTTCATCAGTTCTATTTATGCAAGAGATAGTCAAAGTACATTCATTAATTAGCTTCTTCAATTATAAGCTGAAGATGATGCTGCAAAGTACATTTCACAGAAGCAACACCAATGTTCAATATTATAGTCAGGAACAATTTTCAAACATACGTCCTTTAGCTTTCCCTGTCATTCAAATCCCAAAGACTGCCATGCAATGCGCTCTTCATTATATGAGAGATTGTTTCCCCTCCATAATAAGCGTCTGTCATTCATAACGTAAAACAAATGCCATGGTTAAAAGTAAGTCACCTATCCCGTCCACTCATTAGAGACTTCGAAAAAACACACATAAGGTATGAATGTGTAATGAACACATATACAAACACGACCAGTCAGGCAAAAAGAAAGAAGAGAGAGAGAGAGAGAGAGAGAGAGAGAGAGAGAGAGAGAGAGAGAGAGAGAGAGAGAGAGAGAGAGAGAGAGAGAGAGAGAGAGAGAGAGAGAGAGAGAGAGAGAGAGAGAGAGAGAGAGAGAGAAACAAAGACAGCGATTCAGAGTTCGAAGAAAACCTGCACTCGCTCAGTACAGGACACGCCTTCATTTCAATCATTACACACACCCACCCATCCACACGCATTCACAGACACACACACACACACACACACACACACACACACACACACACACACGTGATCAGAAGGTGCAGAGAGCAAGGTTGAAGGAAATGCTTGGCGAGACTAAGCCACCCCGTCACCAGAGGGAGGAACTGGGACCCCGAGCCTCGACGACTGATCGGAGACTTGAACAGGGCACAAAGGAGCGACTGTTTGGGGAGGAGAGTCGAGTGAGTGACGCGTACCGATAAGTGATTATTAGGGGGGGAAGTTACGTGAGTCAACTGTGTCAGCTTTTAGAAGGAATGCATTTTGAAATCAGGAAGAGAGGCAGACAGACAGACAGGCCCTCTTCCCTCTGTATACACCTGTAAAACTCAAGCCCAAATCCTTTCATCCTGTTTCTCCTCACGCCCTGCCTCTCCCCATACCCTGCCTCTCCCCATACCCTGCCTCCCCCCATACCCTGCCTCTCCCCACATTTTCCTCACTATCTCTACCCACATACAACCACAACCTACCACACTATATTGTTATCAACCGCAATCTGCCTCGCTTCGTCTCGTCTCGTCTCGTCTTCTCTCGTCTCGTCTCGTCTCGTCTCGTCTCTCTCTCTCTCTCTCTCTCTCTCTCTCTCCCTTTCCTCAACCCGACCTACCTGGCCCAGCATCACACCTGCCCTTTTCACTCGCCACCGTCATTACCTCATTTCAGGGACGAGAAACAGGTTTTTGTATTCTCATTATGTCACTATTCGTAGTCTACGTCTCATTAGTGGCAGTGACGTTATTCATTTATTATGCGGACTTAATATAATTCAAACCCGTGATTAGTGTTTTCATCCTGGGCGACATTCCCCATCACTCCTTCCTCTACTGTTGTTTCGTGTAAGGGACCGTCACGGAGTTTCCTCGTTAGTGTCATTGGGCTATTCATGTCTTCTGTCCACATGCTCCGGAGTGACTTACTGCCGCCTACCTGTTCCACCTGAGGGCATCGCTGTCTTCCCCTCCGGCAGGTTATTTATTACTTCCTTCACGGCTTCTTATGCTAAGTTCACGGAGCTCATTAGTGTCATTACATATTATTTTCCAGCGTTTCACAACCTGCAGACTGAAATTAACTGCAATGTCAGACCGTTTTATATACGTTTCATTTCCCTAGTCACGTTTTTCATAAATTTCAGAAGACATCTTGTTGAGGGATGGCACACTAATTTTCTTGCACTCTTCATCCCGTCCACTTTTGACCTATTCAGAGTTCTTTCATAAAATAACACTCGTGGTCACGGGCCCCAGCACATACTAATCTGTCAAGGCAATGCGGATAATAAAACTTATACGACCAAAGAATTACAATTTTAGCCAGCAATAAAGAATGTTGTTTATTGATTCTATATTATCCTTGTGTATGAGAGGAGGAAAGGGAAGAACGGGATAAGTGGAGGAAGGCAACGGACGCACAAAAAAAAAATGGTCACTGAAGAATGTCATAAAAAACGGTTGACTGACAAAAAAAAATGGACATAGATAATATAGAAGATCAGGATAGAGAGAAAGAGTAAGTTAATATGAGTAGATGAGAGAGAGAGAGAGAGAGAGAGAGAGAGAGAGAGAGAGAGAGAGAGAGAGAGAGAGAGAGAGAGAGTAGAAAGAAGAGGTGGAGGGTGTCAACACTACCATTAGCAACACCTTCCCCGCGCCAGGTGTTATAATTACAGGTTGGCAGCGGGCGGTGTGTGTGTCGCCGGAACCATGTAATTGATCCCTGAGGAGGAGCCAGACACCGCCACCGCCACCACCACGACCACCACCACCATAACCCCTACTCCCCTATATCCACCACCAATACCTTACACCACCACAACCACCATCTTGCCAGACACCAGTTCAATATTCTTCTCTCTCCTTCCCATTCACTCTTTCTCCTTTCCACCTTAACTTCCCTTTTAATGTTTCTTCTTTTCTTATATCATAAAAAAAACATTCCAGTATATGTATCGTTCTATGTCCTTCTAACCTCTTTCCTACAATATTGCCTTTTCTAATTTGCAACTCTTGTTTTTCCCTTCAAGAATTAATATTATTAGTTCAATTTTGCACACAGTTCCTTTCTTCTTCCTTCGTTTCTGCCTTCTCCCACCATCGCTCTCCTAATAGTTTCTTCCCTCCTTCTTTACTGGCTTGCTCTTTTATCCCTCCTGTCCACAGCCACTTCACAGTCCCTATCAGCTTTCAATCAATTCCTCCCACGGTCTTCCCTTCAAGCGTTTCCTACCTATTTCTCTTAATTTGCACATTCCTACTCGTCCTCCTTCCTGGGTCCACGTCTCTTCCTCCTCCTCCTCCGTCCCTCCCGTCGCGCAGCTCCGTCCCACGTCTCCCTCCATTACGTATCTCTCTGTCTTCCTCCTCATCTCCCTGACAGCTGTCTTGCACTCACGTGAGATCTGTCTCCCCGAATCCTGGCCTCACCATCTCCCTGTCTCGTACCTTCGTCCTGTGTCACCTTTGTCTTCCTCTCCTCCTCACCTACTTGCGTCCTCCTCCTCCTCCTCCTCCTCCTCCTCTTTCTCCTCCTGTGCGTGTGCTACTGTTCCTTCTTCTATCCTTTCCTTCTTTACCTCTTCCTTTCTTCACTCTCAGCTTCGTTATTTATTTTATTTGTCTTGTGATTTATATCTTGATGACCATTTTGCTATTTTTCTTCTTTTTATGACCTTGTATCTGTCCACGCGTCTCTCTCTCTCTCTCTCTCTCTCTCTCTCTCTCTCTCTCTCTCTCTCTCTCTCTCTCTCTCCCCCCACGGTCTTCTCCTCCCTTTAGTGTAGCTTGGCAGTGTTTATGGTTCGGCGTAAATTAAAATATCAGTCAGAACATGGCGTGCTAAGACAACTTTATCGTGCCAAGACTCTCTCTCTCTCTCTCTCTCTCTCTCTCTCTCTCTCTCTCTCTCTCTCACACACACACACACACACACACACACACACACACACACTACATATAACCTAGTAAGTAAAAAACTCCAACCAACCCTTTCGAATAAACAGGAGAGATCCCAATTACCTATAAAGGATTTGAACCCTTTCGTGGGAGCCTAATAGAGGTTCGGATCCCCTTCCCCTCGGCGCCGCAGACCCAGAGTTGCGTGCTGTGCGGCTTAGACAGACAAATTTCAGCTTCATTAAGGGACTTTTACTACGCTATAAATAATGATTGACATGGCGGGTTGTTTACGACGGTCAGGTGGTTTGGGGGGCGGCACCTCGTCCCCACCTGTGGCCTTACCTGCCTTAATTAGAAGGTAAAGGTGAAGAGGAGGAACACGGAGGGCACGAAGAAGGCGGGAGGTGAAGCAAGAGTGGCTGGTTATAGTTAATGGGCATGGAGGATTGGGGATAGCTAAGAGGAACTACAGGAAGAGGGAGGGAGGGAGATGGAGGGAAAGAGAGAGGGATGAAGGGAAGGAGTGAAGGTTGAGGGAGGAGAGAAGCTGCAACAGAGAAGGTGGGAGGAAGAGGAACGCTAAAGATGGATAACTGTGATGAGGTGGGAAGGATAGCAGGTTGACAGAGAGAAATGAAAGGTAGAAAAAAAAGGAAGAAAGAAAAAGTAAAGACTGAGAGACGGAAATGGTTGAAAGAGGGAAAGGACAAAAGGAAGAAGTCAAGGAAGAGGGAGGAAAGTGGAAGAAAAGAGGAAGGAAAATAAGGGATAAAGGGAAAGGAAGCTAAGGGAAATAGAGGGAAAAGGAGGAAGGGAAGGAATAAGGTGAAGGAGTGAAAAGAAGAAAGGGGAGGGAAGGAAGAAGGGAAGGAATGAAGGTGGCGAATGGCAAGTGGAAGGAGGGAGGGAAGGAAGGAGGAAGGGAAGGAATGAAGGTGGAGAATGGCAAGTGGAAGGAGGGAGGGAGGGAAGGATTAAAGATCGCGAAAGGGAGCCGGAAGGTGACAATGGGGAGGAACGAGGGGGAGGGTAGGAAATTAAATGAGAAAAGGGTTATTGAGTAAGGGACAGAAAGACGGAATAAGGGTGAAAGGAGGGAAGGGGAAGGACAGAGAGAATAGAGAGCGAGAGAAACAGAGAGGAAGAAAGTAGAGATAGATAGTGATATTGCCTGGAAGAAGGGAGTAGACAGATGGTGAATGGAAGGTGACGGTGTATAGGAGGTGATGAAGGAAGTGTGAAACCTATCGAGAAGGTGAAGAAAATGAGACAGGTAAGGAGGGAATGGAAGACACTAACACAAACACACACACACACACACACACACACACACACACACACACCAACTTCTTCCACTCCTTTCAGTTCTTCCACTTCTCCCTCCTCCTCCTCCTCCTCCTCCCCACACAAGTCATAATGAAAAGGTTGCATGTTCTCTAAGAAGGAGGATTACGGTACAGAAGTAATATCCGTCCCTGCGCCAAGACTGTCCCGCTAATGGCTTTGTTGCATGCGGCAGGGACGGTTCCGGATAAAGCCACGAACGATCCGGCCCTAGACATATCGGATCGGGATTGAGAGACACGCTGTTCCCTTACTTCCGGATGGTATGTTAAGAGAGAGGGAGGGACGGAGAGAGAGTGCGTGTGTGTGTGTGTGTGTGTGTGTGTGTGTGTGTGTGTGTGTGTGTGTGTGTGTGTGTGTGTGTGTGTGTGTGTGTGTGTGTGTGTGTGTGTGTGTGTGTGTGTTTGTATATCTGTGAGTGTGTGTACGTGTGTGTTTATATTTCCATGGGCCATTTTTGGAGCGCTAAAAGTAATATCTAAGTACTGAGAGTCGATATAAATGATGTCTTACGAGTGCATGGCAGAATATGTGTAAGAGGATAATTGTAAGAGGATGTAAGAGGGTGCGTGGACAAGGTTATAAATTAGGAGGAGTGAAGAGAGGAACTGTAAGCGAACCAAAAGGAGGAGAGAAAGCCCCTGAAATCCGATCAAGACGAATGAGGAAGAAAGAGAAATAAGAGGAGAGGGAGGAGAAAACACACGCAAAAGAACAAAAAAAATAGAAGAGCAAGATAATGAAGAAGGGAAAAAGAAGCGATAATGACGATAATGATAATTAGGCAGAGGAAGGAAGAGGAGGAGGAGGAGGAGGAGGAGGAGGAGGGTGGTGGTGGTGGTGGAGATGATGACGAAGGAAAAGGTAAAAACAAAAAAACAGAAAAAAATAAAACAAGTGGAAAAAAAGGAAAAAGGGAAAGATAATAAAAATAAGACGGAAAAGAGAGACTCGGCAGCTGCGGATGAGGAAGACGAAAAAAAGAAGATCAACAGACTGGATAAACAGAAGGAAAACGAGGCAAGAGGTTGGATAAACACAGAAAAACGAATAGGGATAGGAGGAGGAGGAGGAGGAGGAGGGGAAGGGAGAGGCGGGGAAGGAGCAGGACGGGGATGGAGAAGCGGAGAAGGATGGGAATTGGACGGGAAGGAGGAGGAGAAGGGGAAGGGAGAAGCGGGGAAAGAGCGAGACGGGGATGGAGAGGCGGAGAAGGATTTGAATGGGACGGGAAGGAGGAGGAGGACGGGAAGAAAAAGGGGAAGGAGGAGGAGGAGGAGGAGGAGGGAACGGAAGAGGAGAGACAAACAGAAGAAGAAAACAAGTGAAGAGCGGTATAAACCCACCACCTAATCAAGACCTTAAAAGAAAAGGGGAAAAAAATATAGAATTAACAACAGAATGCGCAGAAAAATATAAGAAAAGGAACGGGAGAAGGACGACTGAGAGAATGCAAAGAGAGCGAGAAGCAAGGCAAAAAAAAAAAGAGTAATGGAGAAATAGAAGAATAGGAAAGATATAAGGAAAGGGAAGAGGAGAAGGAAGACTGAGGGAATGCAAAGAGGAGGAGGAGAAAGGAAAAAAAAGATGAGTAATGAAAAACGGAGAAGTAAAAAAAAGATGAGGAGGAACAGGAACAGGAGAAAGAAGACTAAGAAAAAATGGAAGGAGGAGGAGGAAGAAGGGAAAAGAAGAGCAATGTAAAAGAATAAGAGTGGAAAAAAAGAAGATAAGGAATAGAAACAGGAGAATGAAGACTGGGAGAAGGCAAAGAAGAAGAGGAAGAGAAATGAGAAGAACGAGTAAAAATGAAGAAAACTATACCAAGAGTAGGAAAAAGAACAAAACATAATAGGAAAGAGTTATAAGAGTTACGTTCTAGTCTTGTTCTTCGCATATCATGATGACCTAAATTAAACTTAGACCATAAGAATAAGAACATAAGAACGCAGGAGTCTGCAAGAGGCCGGTAGGCCTGTACGAGGCAGCTCCTTTGACCCTAAGCTCCCGTGTATCTAACCCCACCTAATATCGCTGTCCATGAATTTATCTAGTCTATTTTTGAATGTGACAATTGTATTGGCACTCACCACATGACTGCTAAGCCTATTCCACTCATCCACCACCCTATTAGTAAACCAATTTTTGCCTATGTCCCTGTTGAATCTGAATTTATCCAGTTTAAACCCGTTACTTCGTGTCCTACCCGGTTCTCTTACCAACAAAACCTTATGAATGTCTCCCTTATTAAAGCCCTTCATCCATTTATAAACCTCGATCATGTCTCCACGCACCCTTCGCCTTTCTAGAGAATGCAAGTTTAACTGTTTGAGTCTTTCCTCGTATGGCAAGTTTCTCAACCCCTGAATCATCTTAGTCATCCTCCTCTGCACCGATTCTAACATTTTGATATCCATTCTATAGTAGGGTGACCAGAACTGAACCGCATAGTCAAGATGAGGTCTAACTAATGCTAAATATAGTTTGAGGAAGAATTCTTGGATTCTGTTGATTACGCTCCTTGAAATAAATCCCAGTACCCTATTAGCTCGATTTCTAGCTTGAATGCATTGTGCCCTTGGACGGAGATCAGAGCTCACTAAGACCCCTAAATCCCTCGCGCACCCAGACCTACTTATGAGAGTGTCATTTAAGCAATAGTTATGTGAGGTTGTTCCTACCTACACTCAGAATACTGCACTTCCCTACATTGAACTCCATCTGCCATTTATCCAGTCATATAATCGGTTGAGTTCACCTTGGAGAATACTAGCGTCCTGATCCGACTCAATTACTCTACCGATCTTGGTATCATCTGCAAATTTACTAACATCACTACTAATTCCTGTGTCTAAGTCATTGATATAAATAATAAACAAAAGTGGACCTAATACCGAACCTTGTGGGACCCCACTCGTAACACATCCCCAGTCAGATCTTTTACCATTGATTTGCACTCTTTGCTTCCTATTGCTAAGCCACGCCTTGACCCAGTTCAAAACTTTACCCTCTACTCCGTGAGCCTGTAATTTAAGCAACAGTCGTTGGTGAGGAACTTTGTCAAACGCTTTACTAAAATCAAGATAGATTACATCATAATTTTCATCTCTGTCAACCGCCTCAAATACTTTATTGTAGAAGGACAAGAGATTGGTGAGGCATGACCTACCTTTTGTGAACCCATGCTGCGAGTCGTGAATTAAGCTATGTTTCTCTAAATGCTCCCGAATGTTCCTGGCTATTATGGACTCCAGCATCTTCCCTATAACCGATGTTAAGCTAATTGGGCGATAGTTTGAAGCAACTGACCTGTCCCCATTTTTAACAATCGGCGTCACATTAGCTACTTTCCATAGGCTCGGCACATAGCCAGTATTTACCGACATCTTAAAGATGTCGGTTAGTGGGTCACTGATTATATCACCTAACTCCTTTAATACCCTCGGAAATATCCCGTCAGGACCTGGCGACTTGTTCTTCTTAAGCTTATCTATCTCATCCTGAACTACTTGCCTGGTAATGATTATATCCCTCAATTTATCGCCATCCCCGCCCTCGTACACCTGAACTCTTTCCGGTATAGTCGTTCGATCCTCCTGTGTGAATACTGAAAGGAAGTAGTCGTTCAACAATGTGCTCATATTTTCGTAATTTTCTACTAGCTCCCCTGTGTTTGATTTCAGCGGTCCAATTTTCTCCCGTGTTTTTGTTCTATACATCTGAAAGAAGCCCTTAGGATTACTTTTCGCCTCATTTGCTACTTTGATCTCATAGTTCTTTTTTGCTATCCTGGTGTTTTTCTTAACTAATCTAGATAGTTCGACGTACCGGCCCCTGAGATGTGTTTCCCCATTCTTTATTTTCTGATAAATTCCCTTCTTTAACCCAATCTCGTGTTTTAGTCCACGAGTCATCCACTTAGGATCATTGTTTTCTAGACCAATACACAGCCGTTGCCAAGATACTTACTTTTGCATAACATTAGAAAAAAAAGCTAATGGTACTACCCCACCCCACCCCACCCCACCCCACCCCACCCACGCACCCCTTCACAGCTAGCACTAAAAGAAAGATAAAGGCAATTAAACAAATGGAAAATACTCACTAAATTATTTCGCATGATAAGAAAAAAAAATAGAAAAGAAAATACGAGCCCTACAGCGCATTATAGTTATTATCTGAATACACTTGTTAGGGTTATATGGAGGGAAGGGTGAGAAAGTTATGTGTCTCAGCGGCCAGGAAGGGGGGGGAGAAGGAGGAGGAGGAGGAGGAGAAGGAGTCTACGTGATCCTCAGAGGGTCACAACACATGAAATTGTTATTTATTGTTAATTACTTAGGAAGATAAGATCGATAATCGCCTTCTTCTTCCTCCTCCTCTTCCTCCTCCTCCTCCTTCTCCTCCCTCTGTTCTTGATCACTCCTTATCATTTTTCTTTGGCCTCTTCAACTTCCACGTCATTTTTTCTTTACATTCTACCATTCTTTTCCCTTCTATCTTTTTTTCATTATTTTTCCTTTGCTTTTTTTTTCCTTTTTTGCTTCCCGATGCCTCTTTCTCCTCCTCCTATATCTTACAACCCAGATAAAAAAGCAAGTGACGGAAATGTAGCGCAGTGAAGTGAGGAAGAAATAGTCAAAACGAACACAAAAACTGGCAACAAATACTACAAAAAAAAGTAAAATGCCCTCCCTTCGACTTACTTCACAAGACTTTCATCTACCAACCATCACCTTGACTCTCCCTCCCTTCCTTCCATGATAACGATTTAAGTTCACCCTTCTTCACTTTTTCCCTTCCCTTCCCCCCTTTCCTTCCCCTTCCCACACCTCTCATCATCCATAACTTCCCCGTCTTTACTCGCTTTACACTTTTCCACCCTTCCTTTTTCATTTCTTCTCCCTCGCTGCTATCCATACCCTTCCATAATGTATCTCTCTCTCTTCTTGGTTCTAATACTTCCCTTCTTTCCGATCTAGTTTTCTTTTTTTCTATCTTTCATTTCCTCTATCTCGTATTGCTATCCATGCCTTCCTACCATCCATTCCTTTATCTCCTTCTTCTCAACTCTGCCCCCCCCTCTTTTTCTCCTACTTCCTTTCCCTCGTCTACTTGCTTATTGCTTCCCAGAAGTTCTCATCTATATATCTCTCTCTCCCCCTCCTTCTATTTCCTCCCTTCCTTGATTGCGGTCCCTCTAATAATTTCTATCATGTTTTTGTTTGGTGTTTATCTCTCTTTCAATCTGTCTGTCTCTCCATCATCGCTTCCTCTGTATCACGTATTCGTTATACTGTTTTTTTATTGCATTTATATCTATGTCACCTTCACTTGTTCTCATCTCTCTAACCATACTCTTTAGATCCAATGTTCATCTAAGTTTTCTTTTCTTAATTATCTTCTTTTTCATTTCTTTCTCTAATTTCCATGCTTCAGTTATCACTTTTACCTATATTGTTTTACCACTTCCTCTTCTCCTTTCCTAGTCTCATTCATCACCTTCACCTATTTATCTCACTCATTCCTCCTCGTTATCCATTTCCTCTTCACCTCTCCATCGCCCTACCTCCCTCACTTTCATTCACCTACCTCCTCTTACACCTCTTTCTCTTCTCCTTTCCTAGTCTCATTCATCACCTTCACCTATTTATCTCGCTCATTCCTCCTCGTTATCCATTTCCTCTTCACCTCTCCATCGCCCTACCTCCCTCACTCTCAGTCACCTACATTCTCTTACACCTCTTTCTCTTCTCCTTCCCTAGTCTTATTCATCACCTTCACATATTTTTTTCACTTTTTCCTCCTCGTTATCCATTTCCTCTTTGCCTCTTCTTCGTCCCTCCACTCTCCCCTCTCAGTAACCTATCTCTTCCCCCCTCTCCGCTGTCCCGCTCACCTGATATAAAAACTCCCGGGCACACCTGAGATAATAATAACCCGTGCCGACCTCTGATTTACAGGTGACAGGTGTCGGCTCTATCGGCACACACCTTACGGAGGGGGTGGGGGTGGGGAGAGAGAGAGAGAGAGAGAGAGAGAGAGAGAGAGAGAGAGAGAGAGAGAGAGAGAGAGAGAGAGAGAGAGAGAGAGAGAGAGAGAGAGAGTTTTCAATAATACCTTTTCTCATTATGACCTTTTTTTCACCTTAAAGCCTATCTATATTTTATTTATACAATCTCTAACCTTTTTATCAACCTTACAATATTTATTTTCTGTGATTTACGTTTATCTCCTCATATGTTTGTTTGTTCATTTCACATTTTCCATATAACTTTTTTTTTTACTTTTTTTTTCCATTTTTCAAAACACCGAGAATCACATTATGGAAGAAAAAAAAAGAAATATGAAACTAAAGTAAACTCATCATGCTTTCAGACTCTTATGGAAAAACGCACACACACACACACACACACACACACACACACACACACACACACACACACACACACACACACACACACACACACACACAATCATCCCCACACGTAAGAAATCACTTAATCTTCCTTTATGCCATTATTTTATTTTTTTGCTTCCCCGACCGGCGTTTCCAAGAGTGGCCGCCTAAGCAACAAAGGAAGAATGGCCAATAAACAAATGAATAATGCAGACGTAACAAAGAGCAGAGGAAAACGAATATACAAGTCGCGCTCAGAATCGAATATAAAGAAGAATCTATCGCCATTGTTTTTATTATTATTATTATTATTATTATTATTATTATTATTATTATTATTATTATTATTATTATTATTATTATTATTATTGCTATTACTATCATTATTATTACTATTATCATTATCACTTTCTATGAACTATTATTAACACATGCAGTTTTGTAGCTCTAATAAATACAAAAAACTACTATGTAAACTACTACTACTACTACTACTACTACTACTACTACTACTATTACTACTACTATTACTACTACTACTACTATTACTATTACCACAACTACTTCCACTGTCATAACATTTACCAACCTTCCCCTATGACTTGCAAACCTCCTTTACGTATGAAGATGACGAAAAAAGTAATAAAAATGAATTAGTAAGATGAAAAGGCAAAAATAAAGAGTATAGACAAAAAGGTGCAACAAAAATACATCAAAACAAGTGAATGGGCAAGAACATAAAGAGGGATGCAGACAGTTAGGCAGGAAGCATGGCTGGAAGGTGAGGATGAGGGTGGCAATAAAGGTGAGAGGTGAGCATGAGGGGGGCAGGCGAGGGTAAAGGTGAGAAGAAAGGGTGAGGCGGCAAATGGAGGTCAAGTATTTACCGCCATAACTCAGGAGTCAGGATTTTACATGTTCACAAGAGGAGGAGAAGGAGGAGGAGGAGAAGGAAGAAGAAGAAGAAGAAAAAAAAAAAGAAGAAGAAGAAGAAGACAACAACGACTGATGACGACAAAGAGAGCACTAGTAAAAGGAAGAGAAAGAAAAGACGTAGACAGGAACAAAGAGAAAATTGGCAGAGGAGGCGAAGAAAGAGATGGAAAAGGAGGAACGCTAACCTCGAGGAACAAAGGAAGGGATAAAAGACGAAAAAAAGGAGGAGGAAAGGGAGGAGGAGGAGGAGGAGGAAGAGGAGGAGCAAGAAGAAGGGGAGGAGGAATAAACATATGCCACGTCAAAGGGAAGGCGGACCGATTGAGAGGAGGGCAAAGTTTGACATGCAAACTGAATATGAACAAAAGCTGTTTATTTTTTACCTTTCCTCCCTCCCTTCTTCCGCCCCTTCTGCACCACCCTCCCCCACACACCTCCTCCTCCTCACCGTCTTCCCCCCTCCCTTGAACACCGCCAAAGACACACCAAGATCAAGAAGGGCCTCAAGATACCCTCCCGCAATCAAGGTGAAAAAAGGTCCAGAGCTCAAATGAGAAGATCGACCTTATGTCCTTCAGTGGGTTAGCATTGTTTACCTCCGGAGACTCGCTTGAGGAGAATAGATTTATATTAACTTATGCCATGTCGGCCATTTTTGTTTGTCTTCTGCCTGGTGGTGGTGCTGGTGGTTCGTGGTGATGGTGGTGGTGGTGGTGGTGGTTCGTGATGATGGTGGTGGTGATGGTGGTGATGGTGGTAGTGGTTCCTTTACTCTTTTCCTATAATCTTTTCCTAATATGTGATGATTAACATTCTAATTTCCCTTGTTTTTATTATATTTATTTTCATGCATCATTTTCTCAGCTTGTCTCTCGAATTATGATTAAGATTTGACGAAGACTTACTCATTTTTCTCATTACTCTCTTCCTTTATGCTTTTCTTAACTATTTTTCTTTTCCTTCACCTTTTCTCTTCATCTTGTTCTTCGTAATCTTGTTCTCGTTCTTGTTCCTCTTGTTCTTCTTCTTCTTGCTCATCATTATTTCTTTATTTTCCTTCTCCGCCTCCTCCTCTTTCTTCCTTTCTTCTATTTGTTTGCTTTATATACATTCTTAAAGTAACTTCACCCTGCTAACAGGTATTATATTCCTCTAGTGTGTGTGTGTGTGTGTGTGTGTGTGTGTGTGTGTGTGTGTGTGTGTGTGTGTGTGTGTGTGTGTGTGTGTGTGTGTGTGTGTGTGTGTGTGTGTGTGTGTGAGTGTTTTTTTTTCTTTCCTTCTTTCTCATAACATTATTTGCTTCTTGCTTCACCCGTTCATCGACCCTGCCCTTGCTCCCTTGTTCTTCCATTCTCTCTCTCTCTCTCTCTCTCTCTCTCTCTCTCTCTCTCTCTCTCTCTCTCTCTCTCTCTCTCTCTCTCTCTCTCTCTCTCTCTCTCTCTCTCTCTCTCTCTCTCTCTCATCACAAATATTGGCTAACATCTTACTATTATTTTTGTTTATTTGTTTAGTTTTCTTCTTACATTATTTTTTTTACGTCAGCGTCTTTCTCAGAATCTAAGTTTTAGGTTTTGACAGTTTCTCTTCGTTTTCATGTAATACACTCTATCATTTCCTTCTGCTTTGTCTTTGTGTTTATTTTTCTTATATTCTTGTTAACTGATTCCTCCATTTCTTCTGCTTTATTTTCTTATCCGCTGCTAATCGTGTTTTGCTGTTCATTTCCATTCGTTTAGTGTCTCCGTGTTTTCTTTTTTCCTTTTCTTTATTCGCTGTCAAATCGTACATTTTTTTCTTTTCTTCGACCTTCCTATTCTTCATAAACTTTAGCTCATCTCAATCTGGTTTTTATTTCGGTATTTTTTTATAACTTCGCTCTGTGTGTTTAGCTCCTTATTTTCACGCACTCCATCAACGATATATTATTTTTGTTCCTACTCATCATGTTCTTGTTCTTCTCCATCTTTCTTTGCTGTTGTTGTACTCCTTCTTCGTCTTCTTTTTCTCCTTCTTCTTCTTCTTTTATTTTGGTCTTTTTACCAAGTGATGTTATATACCTGGACTTTCAGAAAGCCTTCAACAAAGTACCGCACGAGCGACTCTTTAAGAAACTGCAATCGACGGGCATTTGAGCCAATTTGATCGCGTGGATAAAAGATTGGCTCACCAGCAGAAAACAACGAGTGCTACTCAACGGACAGCCTTTCGATTGGCTTCCAGTCACTAGTGGAGTGCCTCAAGGGTCAGTGCTAGGACCCATTCTCTTCATCATATATATATATATATATATATATATATATATATATATATATATATATATATATATATATATATATATATATATATATATATATATCAAAGACCTAGAAACAGGACTGAAATCCCCAATATCGAAATTTGCTGATGACACCAAGGTGGGTGGAAAGGCCCTCACAAAGACCGACTGCAAAATCACCCAGAAAACCTCGATCACATTATCGAATGGTCGGATAAATGGCAAATGTCCTTTAATGTTGGCAAATGCAAAGTCATGCACATTGGGTCCAGAAATAGCAACCACACATACATCATGAATGGGAGGCCTCTGCAAGCGATGCAGGAGGAAAAGGATCTTGGGGTCACACACTATCAGCAGTGACCTGAAACACGCGAATCATTGTAAAAAAGCATATAACAAAGCCAACACTATGCTCGGGTTCATAGCGAGGAACTTCGAGTGTAAAACGCCAGACGTGATGCTATCCCTGTGTAATTCCATTGTAAGACCGCACTTCGAGTATGCAGTACAGTTCTGGTCTCCTAATTACAGAAAGGACATTGGTTTACTGGAAAGGATTCAACGACGCGCCACGAAAATGATTCCAACCTTAAGAGCCCAACCGTACGAGGAACGACTCGAGAGATTCAATCTCTTTACATTGGAGAAAAGACGCCTACGAGGGGATATGATTTAATTCTTCAAGTACCTGAAAAAGTTCCATAACGTCGATTACTCCAAATTCTTTCAACTACAAACCAACTCAAGAACTGGAAATAACGGTTTACCCATTCAGTCGAGTCGATGCAACACAGACA
>NC_066525.1:17047429-17049929 GCF_024679095.1 Eriocheir sinensis | reverse complement strand
CACATCTCTATCTCTCTCAACAAAAAAATAAGAAGATAATTACTTTCTGAAAAACAATGAAGAGGAGATGAATAAAAGGGAACAAAAGAACATCTAGGGAGAGAGAGAGAGAGATTCTACGTGGGATAAAGGAGGAGGAAAAAGCGGTAAAAAAAAGGGCATGTTTAGGAGGGAAATACACGTCACGGATGGTATGGAGGAAAACGGAGAGAAAAAAGAATAGACGAAAAGCGTGATGATGGAAGGGGAAGGTGAGGGCGTTAAGGAGGAAGGGTCGGGGGGAAGGAAGATGGGAGACGAAGGTATGCAGAGAACGTATGGTAGATAGCAATGAGGAAAAGGGTGAGAAAAAAGGGAGACGGAGATCGTGAAGGAAGGGGAAGGATGGAAGGAGGGGGAGGTACGCAAAGAACGGACGGAAGATAGGAAAAGGGGGGATGTGGGAGATAAAAGAGGGAGGAGGGGAAGGCGAAGGAAGGGGAGGAGAGGAGGGAGGAGAAGGGGGCGAGGGTATTAATCCATCCAGACTCAGCTTGCAGGTCGGAATAATTTGCATTTGTCTATGTCACTAGAGGCGGCGGTGGTGGTGATGGTGGTGCAGATGGTGGTGGTGTAAGTGGAGGTGGTGGTGGTGGTGGTGGTGAAGGACGCATAGCAGTAAAGAGGACGGTGGTGTGGTGATATGGTAATAGTGGTGTTGATTGTGGTAGTGGTGGTAGTGGTATTTGTGATGGTGGTGCTGGATCATCAAAACCACACTGCTCTTCCACCTCCCCTCCCCTCTCTCTCCCTTCCTCTCCCTCCCTCTCCCTTCCCCTCTCGCCTTTCCCATCTAGTACTAAAAAGGGAGTTCTCTCGTTAACCCTGAAGCGTGTGCATTCCTGAGGGACGGAGGGGGGGGGGGAGTGAGGAGGGAGAAAAGGGAGAAATGGAGGGAGGAAAAAGAAGGAGGAAAGAGGTGAGAAGTCGGGGAAGAGGAGGGTCGAAAGAAAAGAGGAAGATGTAGAAGTAGAAATGAAGGTATGGAAGGAGATTGAGGAAGAAGAGAGGGAAGAAACGGAGAGAGAGGAAAACAGGAGGAAAGACGGAGAAGTTTGAGTAGAAGGGAGAGAAGGAGAGGAGAGGTGCTAAAGGAGAAAGGGATAAAGAAAAAAAAAAGAAGTAGAGGAAGAAGATAAAGAAGAGGAAAGAAAGAGGAGGTAAGATATTGTAAGAAAACAAATAGGGAAAAGAAAAGAAAGTTTAGAAGAAAGGAAAGAAGTAAAATGCTGGAGGGAGAAGGGAGGAAAGAGATTGTGAGCGTGAAGGAAAAAAGAAAGATTGATTGGAGAAAAGACTGGAGGAAGGGAGGGGAAGGAGGGGAGGCGAAGGGGGACGTAAAAAGATGGAGGTATAAAAAGAAGAGAAGGATGGAGGAGGAACTGAATATGGAGGAGTGGGAAGGAGGTGGTGGAGTGAGGAAGGGAGGAGGAGAGTGTAAAAGCAGGGAGAGGAGGAGGAGTAGGAGGAGGAGAAAAAAAATGGTTACGTAGAACAGGGAGTAAAGAAGGAAGGGAAAGACGGAGATGAGATGGAGAGAGGGACTGAAGGAAAGGTATTTGGTTTGGCAACATTGTGTAACTAGGGGAGTCAAATTGTTCTGGTAACTGTGAACGCATAGGAAAGCAAAACAAAAGGTGACAGCAGCCTATACTTATAACACACGTGATTTTGTAATGTTCATGACCTTTCCGAGAGATGGCATGCAGAGAGGAAGAAGGAAGAGGCGTCTGATATCTTCCAACTACAGCTTCCTTTAAAAATGCTCACCCAGTCTTTGCCTTTCACCCTCTCCCTCCTACAGTTTTATCCTTTTCTTCTTGTCTGTGCCTCCTCTGTTTCCTCACTTTTCCCTCCTCCCTTTTAATTATATCTACTATTATGTCTATTAGCACCTTTTATGGTTCGCTTTCTCTTCCTACTTCTTTAAATTAACACCTTCCCTTCCATCAATTAGTAGTTTTCCTTATGCCATTTACTCTATTCTATCTTGTCTCTCTATGCACTTTCCCTTCTTCCATCAGTGGCTTCCCTTAATTAATTGCTCATCTCCCTTACTTTCCCTTTCTCAATCTTTTGGCACTTTCACTACTTTCCTCCCTCATCACTGACATTCCCTTCCTCCCTCCCTTGGCACTTTCCCTTCTTTCCTTTCCCATCACTTTCCCTCTCGTTTACCCTCCATAACGTTCCCTCCACTCCCTCCCTGATCACTTTCTCTTACTTTCTTTCCTCCCTCTCCCTTCCCGAAATTCTTCTCTCCTTGTCACTCCCTCGTTCCTTTCTTCAACATTTTATCTCCATGACTTCATCAGCTCTTCCCTCCATGTCTCCCTCCATCCTTCCCTCCACACCTCATCCTGCGATCCTGGCATTGTGTTGAGCACAAAGGAACGAAGCAGAAGGGTGGGGAAGGAGAGAGGGAGGAAGGGAAAGGAGTGAAAAGAGGGAGTGGACGAAG
>NC_066525.1:17014929-17039929 GCF_024679095.1 Eriocheir sinensis | reverse complement strand
TCTCTCTCTCTCTACAGCATATCTTTACACTAACACAACATAGCATTACGTCACCACAACACATCACACACCAGCACGTCCCCGCAACACACCATCACCTACATAACCTCAAACCTCACCCACTGTACCAGAACGAAAATGCATCAGGGACACACCCATTTCTAGTTGAGTTCGAGAAGGTATCAGAAACTAGTCACGCACGTTGCTACATCATTTTTCCATACTCATAACTACACTCAACACCCATCCATAGACACACGCACACACACCAGAGCCCCCAAACCAATGCATTATATCACACACTCACACACACACACCATCCATATATACCAGCCCGAACTCTTCCACCCTCCTCCCCCTTACTCCCCTTCACACATGCAGGACTTTCTCACACAGTATTCAAATGATATGCTTATTAGGACGCCTACGGCTCTATTTTTTCTCTCTCTCCCGGAGGTCAACAGAAGAAGGGTGACGCAGCCCAAAGCGTTTATCACGGGGCCATCAGGAACCAGGTGCTCCCGGGCCCTTTATCATGTGATTAGGGCGACGCCGTGTCTCCCTACACCTCCCCGGCCTCACCTCCTCGGCCTACACCACCCCTTCCTCCCCTTCCTCCCTTATGCCCTTCCCTCTCACCTCACGCATCAACCTCATCCATCACCCAGGTCATCGCGTTGTGTGTTATTTGTTTCTCTCTATTTTCTATCAACTTCTGAAACCTTCTACTTATTTTCACACTTCAGGAGTTGATGTGGATTATCAGGTCACCATTTCCTCCTCTTTCTGCCCTTCGAACTCTCCGTCTGTCCTTCCCTACCGCCCCTATATCCCTCCCTTCCTTCCTTCCTCCTGTCTGCCTCATCCGTCCTTCCCTCCCGCCCCTCCTCGTCCCCTCCACCACCACCACCACCACCACCACCTGGGTTTCCTCTGCTCTTCCTCCAGCGGGTCACATATGCATACGCTTATTCACGTACTTAATCATATACACTCATTCATACAGTGACACTCCTTTCCGTTGTGCTGCTATACTCTGCCTAACTGCCTCCCTTGCGTATGACATTTGGTTTACGAATGCATTTTTCTTCTTACTTTCTCCCTCTCTGTCACTCCTCTGGTTTCGTCTTCGTGTCGTGTAACCTTATATTTTTATTTTTATTTTTCTCTCACTCGTTTACTTGACTTTGGTTGTTACTTTGGGTTGTCTTTATGATGGATGGTTGTGTTAGAGAATACTTTAAGAATTTCAGTATTTCTTCTTGTTCCCTAGAAGGTATAGGAATCTGGAAATAGTGTAGGAAAAAAGACTGATAGACTGAATGAATGAATTACTAAGTTTGAGAGAGTGAATGAGTGACAAAGTGGACGAATGAGTGGATGAGTGAGTGAGTCAATGATTTCTTAAAGTTAGTCAAGGAGAAAATAACAAACTTCGCGGAGAACACAAACAAAAAAGCAAATCGTTCTAAGATCCCATTATGACAAACCGAGAAAGAGAAAACCAGATATACTAAAAATAGCAAACTGCATCAGGTCTGCTTTCAAACACTTAATGCCGTTAGCTTCCATTATGTGTGATGAGTACAAGTATCCATTTACATCCCACCACGCCATAAGCCGCACCACGACCTAACCCAACACTCACATACATCGCCATCACCCCCACCATCTTTACCACCTCCACACAGACCCTGACCTTACCCAACCAAAGAAAACCACATACAAATCGATCACCCCCACCATCTTTACCACCTCCACACAGACCCTGACCTTACCCAACCAAAGAAAACCACATACAGATCACCATCATCATGACCAGAACAAGCAATACGCCCACAACTTGCCCCAGCAGAGACAGCGTCGTTCCAGGACTCTCCATCTCCCACACACTTATTACAAGCAATAAAACTAAAAATATGCCCCCAAAAAAAACATAGCCGAACACAACAACCTGACGAGTTTCTGCACCACGAAAAAGAGTCGGCTAGGATTATTATGTGCCTTCGACACGTAAAACGACTGATTCAGGTTTCAATCCAACGGTTCTCGTACACCGCAGGAACTTCCACTCGCACCCAGCCGTCCAGTGTGCGCCTCCAACCCCATCCTCTGGCCCTTGAGTTGCTGTGGTGGGGATGAGAATATAGTGGGGAGGAGGAGGGGGCATGGTGCTTCCCGTTTCCTTCCCCCCCTCGCCCCCTACACACGCTACACCTTCAAGACTGGCAGGTAACGCTCCGGCACAGGTGAGTCCGGTATAATGGAAAAGCGTCGAATCATAAAGCAACAGTGTTTCCTTCTGGCCCTCCTCCAATTTTTAGCTCCTTTCCTCTCTTATTATATTCGTCCCGTCTGTCCATCAGTTTAAAAATATCTTCACTCGTTAGAATGATGATAAGTATGCAGCTGATTATTTTATACCACATGGAATAAATCATCGTCGTATAACTAGAGAAAATTTGAAATTCCAGACGTGGAAATAAGAATAATGATAAAACAACGTATAATACGAAAGTTAACTAGACCACTAGCGAGAGGGAGGTGGAAATTATTCAGCAGCAAGAAAGTAACATGGCGAGGTTGACTTTGAACGGAAAAGACGAGACGAGAACAGTTTCCAATCACCACCATCAACATCTCCACATACAAACACTCCTCTCCTCATTCACCAAGAAAACACACATTAAACTTGGGACTGCACGAATATAGCAATAAGAAAGTATGCATAATGAAACACACACACACACACACACACACACACACACACACACACACACACACACACACACAACAATGAAACAAGAGCCGCCTGAACCGTCTCCTTCTCTGGTGTCGCCGTCACCGCAGGATTCTCATCTTCACTCACTTTAATTACTTCGCGGCTCCTCAGCTACTGGGTCCGTGTGTGTGTGTGTGTGTGTGTGTGTGTGTGTGTATTTTTCTTTTGCCACGTCCATCATCCGACCGCCAATGCCATTTCTTAATCCTCTTTTCTTCTTATGACCTCACACACCGACCCAACAATTAACGCTATCTTCGCCATCTGCTAACGCCACCATGATCTTGACTACACTCTTGCATACTAACATAAACGTACACACACACAGACACATAAAAACTTACACCCACACACATGCACAACCCAACCTCCCTGCAACACACAGCTACACACTTACACCCAAACCATCCCTCATAACCATACTCATACAACCCACGAACACTTTAATCCTTCTCTACTTCATCCTCCTATCCGTCCTCATCCTCCTCATCCTACTTCTCCTATTCCTCCTACTTTACCTGTACCTCATCTTAATACACTTCCTGCCTCCCATCTCCTCCATCTCGACCTCCCTCATCCCACCTTTTAACCCATTGTGTCGAGGGCAAGGAGTGAATGTTACGTATTAGAGGTTCTCAAGCAGCGGACGCGTATCATTAGCCAGACGAGGGATCCGGTCTATCACCGTTCGTCACACAGATCCGGTAAATCCAGACGGAGTTCCGGTTTTTCCCTCAAACTTGGCGATGACAGCGATGAGGGGGAGGTAGTGATTGAGGGAGGGAGGGAGCGGGAGAGTGGGAGGGAGGGGGAGAACGGGGTAGTGGACGAAGAAGGCGATGAAGACAAATATGGAAAATGGGAAATGGATGAATGAAGCCGAGAGGGAGCAAGTAAGGAAGTATACATAAAAAGGATGAAGATAATATAAATCAGAAATATTTAATGAAAGCTGGGATGGAAAATCGATAAGCCCCGTGAGGAATATGCCAAAGAGAAAGATTAAAGGATAGAAGAAGGATGGAGGAAGGAAAAAAGGAAGAGGCATAAAGTGAAAAGAGACCAAGAAGTGAGGAGTGCAGGAGTGAATGTTACCAAAGGAAGAAAAAGGAATCAAAGAACAAGGGAGAAAAGAGTAAGAAAAAGAGAATGAGAGAAGACAAACGGGTAGCGTAAGAAAGGGAAAAAAAGAGGGAGAGAAAAAAAAGGTTGAAAGGATATAATGATGTTTTCGGTTGTTGTTGTTGTTGTTGTTGTTGTTGTTGTTGTTGTTGTTGTTGTTGTTGTTGTTATTGGTTGTGGTGATTGTGGTGGTTGTGATGGTGGGGATGGTGATGTGAATGGTGGTAGTGGTGTTTTTTTTTTTTTTTTTTTTTTGCAGTTGTTAGAGGTGACGTTCCCAGTTTTTATTTTCATTTATTTATTTATTTATTTTTTTAACTTGCTTCCTGTTGTTGGTGATTTCAATTCTCCCTTAGTGTCGAAGTAGTTATCAGGCTTTTATTACCTATTGTCTTTTTGTTTTTTCCTTCTTTCTTCTCAATTGCAATTATCTCATCTTTCTCTTGCATAATGTTTTTTTTCGCTAAATTCCCTGTATTTTTTTTTTCCTTTCTTCCTCCTCCACTGTTTTCTTCTATGCTGGTTTCATTGTTTCTCTGTTTCTGTTTTCCTTCCTTCCTATTATCCAAACCTTCCTTCCTTCCTCTCTTTCTTAATTTCTCTATATCTTCACCTCTTCCGTCCGTCCTTCCGTTCTTTCCTTCGCCTTCACTTCCTTTCCTTTCACTTCTTTTGCATTCAGTTCACTTCTCGTCCCTTTCCTTTCCTCTCCCTTCTCTCCTTTCCTTGCCTCCCTTCTTTCTCCTGTCAGGCAAGTTTATTAACCTAAAGGCGGGCGTCTCTCAACAATACCCTTTATCCAATTTTTACGAGCAGAGAAACGGAAGAGAAGTAACCGAGAGAAAAAATATAGCATTCACCAGAAGGCCCACACCACTACCATCCTTCCATCCCTCCTCCTTTCCTTCCTTCCTTACTCCGGCCCGCCTCTGCCCCTCGTGACAATTCCAACCCGACAGGAAAAAAATATATATGCACACCAAAAAAATATCTGTAAGGGCAAAATCTGCATATGTAATTCCTTTAGTATAGGCGGCTGAGGCAGGGAGGCAGGGAGGAAGGGTAAGGGGGAAACGGAGAGGCAGGAAAAGGGGGTAACAGAGGCTGGTTGGTATTTGTGTCCCATGCAAATTCGGTTTATGATGAAGAAGAAGAATGAGAGGGAGGAAGAGGGAGGAGGAGGGGACGAGGGAGAGCTTTCGTGAGCCATCATTTATAGGTGTCACATCAGTTATTGAGACCACCGGCAGATAGCAAATTTATGACTGGAGTGTTTTGTCCACTGGATTCCACGGGTCTCGGCTTCTTTGCATACTAAAGTAACATTACGTGCGACCGTGGCCTGCTCACCCCTTCCTGCCCTGCCTGCCTGCCTGCCTGGCCTTCCTCCTCCTCCCCCTTCACCTTCCCCTCCTCCCATCCTCCCCCCCCTCAACCTAACCTTTTGTATGTGTGTGTGTGTGTGTGTGTGTGTGTGTGTGTGTGTGTGTGTGTGTGTGTGTGTGTGTGTGTCATTGTGTAAGTGTAGTATAATATAAATGAGAAGGATATTCATAAATGCGCGGAATATACCTGGCTAGTATAGGAGGAGGAGGAGGAGGAGGAGGAGAGAAAGAAAGAGGAAGAGGTAAACGAAGAAGAGAAGGAAGAGGAAAACGAAAGCAAAATAAAAGTAGAGGATAAAAACAAGAAACAACTACTTGCTAACTGCATGGCTTCCCCCCCCCCCCCCCCCACTCTTTCAAGAGGTGGGTACCAGGACGCCTCTCCTTCCGAAGTTGACCTCTCTTTTGGCGACTCCTCTGAGCGCTTTTTGTGGGAGCAGTGAAAAGCGGTCTTATTTTTTATTATTGTGTCCTTGTTTTTGTCCTTGAGCTGCTTCCTCTGCTGTAAAAAAATAAAAAAAAAAAGGAAAATGTAAAGCAAAATCCAAATGGAAGAACCCTGTAAGAGGAAGGAGGAAAAGAGAATCATGGAGGAGCAAAAACAGGAATGAGAGAACAAGCAAGCTAGATGGAGGCAGGACGGAGAGAGGGAGGGAGAGAGGGAGGAAGGGGGGACGGACGGTAGGCATAAACGGACGGAAGAGGACGGGGGATGGAGGGGAGGAGAGGAGGAAGGGAAGTATATATGAAAGGACACATAGTAGAAGGGAGGAGAGGAGGAGGGAGGAGAGGACGAGCCGGCAGTCAGGTGTGTGGCCCAAAGAGGAAGAAGAGAATAATGATAATAATAATAATAATAATAATAATAATAATAATAATAATAATAATAATAATAATAATAATAATAATAATAATAATAATAATAATAATAATAATAATAATAATAATAATAATGATAATGAAGGATATATGCAGTAAGAAACACAGAAAAATATGAAAGAAAGCAGGATAAAAAAAGAAAGAAAGAAAGGAAAGAGAAAAAGAATGACCAGAGCACAAACACAAACACAACTCAACGAAAAACAAAACAAACAAACAGAATAAACAACAAAACATATAATTAAGTCACCCATAACACTTTTATAAACCACTTTATTGCACACCATCTCCCATCTTCATTACCTTCACCTACTCACACACCATCCCTCTCCCCTTCCTGCTCTCGCCTCCCTTCCCTCCCACCCTCCTCCCTCTACCCTCCCTTGCAAGAGTGTCATTTCCCTCTCCACCCTTAGAGCAATACACTCACATATCCACTATTCCCCCTCCTCCTCTTGCATTATTTTCTTATAGTTTTCCTTTTCTTCTCTTCCTTTTCCTTCGTTTCCTCCTTCCGATTGTAGTGAATGGAAACCGAGGGAGGAAGGAATGGGAAGGAAGGGAGACTGTGGAAGGAGGGGGAAGAGGAGGAGGAGGAGGAGGAGGGCCTACCGCGGATGTCTCTTTTAATAGATGGACAAAGAATGAATCAACCTCCTCCTCCTCCTCCTCCTCCTCCTCTATTAATACTTCTCCGCTGCCTCTTCATTTTCCCCTCCCCTCCAATACATCACTCCCCGATACCCTCCACAAGACTCCTATGCACCCCCACCGTGTCCTCCCCTTCCTCCTCCACTTCTTCCTCACCTTCCCCACCGCTCCCAATTCCTTAACCCCTTCATTCAAGACTTCTGCTTGCCAAACTATTCCTCCTCCTCCTCCTCCTCCTCCTCCTCCTCCTCCTCCTCCTCTTCCTCCTCCTGCTACTTCTCTTTCTCCTTCGTTAAGACCTCATTCTTACATTTCTTCTTCTTCGTTAACGCCACATTCTCCTTCTTCTCTTTCCTCGTTTTCTTTTTTTTGTTCCTCCTCCTCCGTTCAGCTTGTAAATTCTCCTCCTCCTCCTCCTCTTCCTCCTCTGGCTCCTTCTCCTCCTCCGCCTCCTCTTCCTCCTCTCGTCTTCCTTGTAAGTTATTTTCTTCCTCCTCTTCCTATCGTCACTACCGTTCTCCTCCTCTTCCTCCTCCTCCTCCTCCTCCTTCTACTCCACTTCTTTTCCTTCAGTAAGTGGCAGTTTTACCTCCACCTACATCTTCCCACACCACCACCACCACCACCACCACCAGCAGGAAGGAGGCGCCTCTCGTTTGCCTAACAATGAACACTTTCTGAATAAATCGGATCAAAACCCTTTCCCTTTATCTCATTCTTTCTCTCGCTCTCTTTTTTCTTCTCTTCCGTTTTGTCATCTGCGTCTCCGAGCTTTTTTTTCCCTTTCCTTTCTTTCATTCTCATTCAAACTCATCCTGCGGCCGCTGAGGAATGTCCCCCCCCACCCCCCTCTCTTCCTCCTTACCCTCCTCCTACCTCTCCTCTTCCTCCTCCTCCTCCTCCCTTTTGCCTCCTTGTCTTCTTGTCCTCGCTTCCCCTTTCTCTCCTTTCCTCTCCCTCCTTTCATCCTCTCCCCTATTCTCTCTAT
The DNA here is from genome assembly GCF_024679095.1 of Eriocheir sinensis. Classification (NCBI taxonomy): domain Eukaryota; kingdom Metazoa; phylum Arthropoda; class Malacostraca; order Decapoda; family Varunidae; genus Eriocheir; species Eriocheir sinensis. Next base: position 17,032,122 of record NC_066525.1, on the reverse strand, counting down.
TTCCTCCGTTCTCCTCTTCCCTCCTCTCCTTTCACCTTCTACACGGCACTCCTCTCTCTCTCTCTCTCTCTCTCTCTCTCTCTCTCTCTCTCTCTCTCTCTCTCTCTCTCTCTCTCTCTCTCTCTCTCTCTCTCTCTCTCTCTCTCTCTCTCTCTCTCTCTCTCTCTCTCTCTCTCTCTCTCTCTCTCTCTCTCTCTCTCGGCCTCCTTAACCCCTTCCTCTTCCCTTCGATATCGTCCTTCCCTTCTCTTCTTCCTCCTCCTCCCACCTCTCTTCTTTTCCTCTCGCCCTGTACTCCTTGTCTTTCCTTCCATGCCTTCCTTTCTCCCCTTTTACTTACTTCTTTGGGTTTTTTTCCACCGTTTTTCGGAGGGATAATTTCTTCCATTATGAGCTTATTATTATTTATTGCTTCCTCACTGTTCGTTAGTTCCTTCCTCCCTCGGTTCCTTCCTCCCTTCCCATATTTATCAGTTCGTTCCTTCCTCCCTCAATCGCTCTACATATGCCCGAGATTTAAGCTACGATAGGGCGTGGTGTGGCATTGTGCGGCGGGGCGGGGCGCGGCGGGCTGGTTAAAGGGGGGGGGAGGGGGGGCAGGGTAAGGGTATCTCAGGGGGGAGGGAAGGAGGGTGTGAGTGAGGGGGTGTAGGCAAACCCTTTGTGCCTGTGCGAGGCCCAGGCTACCCTACAAGAAAAGGCTCAAACCTACTACACACACACACACACACACACACACACACACACACACTCACTCACTCACTCACACACACACACACACACACACACACACACACACACACACACAACACACACACACACAAAGACATACATACATCTATCCGATGGGGGGCCATAAACTACAGGCCTGCAAGCTTACCGTCAGGGGTGGGTAAGATTCTCGAGGTGGATATCAAGGCAAACGTGTCAAGTTCCTAGAGAATAACAATATCACATTGGACACCCAGCACGTTTTCATGTACAATTGCCGGAGATGTGTGGTGTGTGAGGTCCCAGCAGCACCCATAGAAGGTCTAGCGAGCTCTAATGCTCTCTCCGGGAGGGTACTGACAGGTCAATCACGAGTACAGTGCGTGATCAGGCAACGCGGGTGCATATGAGTGTAAACTTGTAGCTCTGAGTGTTAATTTGCATGTGTGTGTGTGTGTGTGTGTGTGTGTGTGTGCATAAGTGTAGCGAGATACAAATTTTACAATCAGGTTCAGGATTCAAAACCGGGCCAGCAGACAGCCCGGCCGTATACATCCTCCCTCGCAGGTGGGTGAACCAGGGTACGAATTGGGGCACCGGTTACCTGGGAAACCCGGGTACGTGGACCAGGGTGGCCATTACCTGCAGAGCCTGAAGGAGGGGGAGGCGAAGCTGGGGAAGAGGAGGAGGAGGAGGGAGCAGGACCTAATGAACCCCTGCTACTTACTGGGCTGGGGGACCTGGGGAACTTTGGGCACCTGAGGAAACCTGGGGAGGGTAAATTAGGTGATTGGCACGTGGGGAAAATGAGAAAAGGGAACTAATTAACTTGCAGGTGTTCTTACGTTTACCTGAGTGGTGAGAGGTTAGGTGAGAGAGAGAGAGAGAGAGAGAGAGAGAGAGAGAGAGAGAGAGAGAGAGAGAGAGAGAGAGAGAGAGAGAGAGAGAGAGAGAGAGAGAGAGAGAGAGAGAGAGAGAGAGAGAGAGAGAGAGAGAGAGAGATGTAGGTAGGTAGGTTAGGTGCAATTCACGGAAGGAGAAAATGAGGGTGAGGTGGCCGCTATTACCGCCCGTGGCAGACATGTTGCGTTGCGAGTGGGCGAGGCGAACCTGCACGCAATACACGCACACGCACTCAACTTCAGCAAAGCAAAAACTGAAACACACACACACACACACACACACACACACACACACACACACAAGCAACACCACCTGGTCTCAAGATAATAAACACAGCCACCTTCAATATCAGCCTAATTAAGAGAGAGTAAATTCTTAAAGCACAATATCTACGGCCGTCCATGCAATTATGATTACCTGAGATAACAAGGGAGAGAGAGAGAGAGAGAGAGAGAGAGAGAGAGAGAGAGAGAGAGAGAGAGAGAGAGAGAGAGAGAGAGAGAGAGAGAGAGAGAGAGAGAGAGAGAGAGAGAGAGAGAGGAGACACCTCCGCCAGTACCTGCAAAATTAGTCAGGTGGATGGACAGCGAGACGCACACGATAGCCAGGGTCCGAACAGCAAGTCTCGGGACAGGGTGGTCAAGGTTGCCTCCAATGAGGAATTCACACAAAAAAGAAATATTTATACCCTTGCCGAAACCACGAAACGCAAATGGAAGATACCTCGCAGTGAAGATCGACTGGAATTTACCGATTTTTGTTATTTTATTTTACCGAAGAAAACTTAAAATACTGACGGAAAATACTGTAGCACTGCAAGAAAATGGAAAGTCTGTCGATATTACGAGGCGAACTTCAAACCCTAAAGATAAGCAGAACCACGAATATATTAGAAAGGAGCAGATAAGGATAACGCGTGGGTGCGGGGAGAATTATTGCAACTCTGAAGATAGCCAACGCGAAAACCTTCAGAATGTTGCAAGGAAAACGTTTTACACCAGAGGAGCAGGAAGAAAATACGCAGAAAAAAAGACGGAGCTGCACATACAAGGAATCCTCTAATGATGTGTATATATATCGCAAGGAAAATATCGAGGTACAAAAAAAAGGCCATGTAAACTTAAACAGAAGAGAAGAGAGAGACAGCTCATAATGGGAACTTTAAAGAAAACAAGTAGACGGAGCTGATTGAGCAGCAAATGGAGTTACTTAAAGTTGATTGAAACCCAAATAAGACGAGCTGGGTATGGAGGCGAAGAGGATGGGGGAGGAGGAGCAGGAGGAGCAACAGAGGAAGAAGGAAGAGAAAACATGGAAGCATGAAAGAGCAATAAACAGAAAGGCTGTTGACTTACAATAACAAGGTTGTCTGCTTGGGTGATTTAGTCTGCTCATCAGACATTTAAACGACCTGAAGAAGCTAATTACTCTCTAAACGTACGCACGAGGTCGTTCAATCCAGTCCTGTCACAACTAAACAGCAGTTGATGCCACTCTCAGGAGCTGATCGTTTTCTGCTCAGTAATGTAGGAAGTTTGTTCCAATGGCCGATTGATCTCTCCAAGAGAGAATCCAACCGATACTTATACCGCGTCGCCTGGCTTGAAGTGCAGGAACGTTGTATCTAGTAACAGGCAGCTGGCACTTATCTGATCCCCGGATATTTCGGTCAGGACACTTGTAGACGATCTTGCAATCGGCCGTGGTAGTCTCAACTCCCACTTTGATGTCGTTGGAAAACTTCGATAAGGAAGATTATAGTTAAGTTGTTCTCTGATGCATATAGTAGAAATAATGGGACCCTGCATGTTTGTCCATTCAGCAATATGCGTTGATTTTTTTCCAGTAAGTCAGTTATTATCTACACAGCAAGAGTGACAACTACATTTGCTGTCTGTAACTTAGTGAGAAGTCGTTCGTGCGTTACCATGTCAAAGGCGTTTTGGAAGTCTAGCTGGTTAACGTCGTTTGGGATATGGATATTCCATTTGTTTCTAAACATGTCGTAAAAGAAATCTAGCAAGTCTGTTAAACAAGAGCAATTGTACATGAAACCATGCTGGGTGTCCAATGTGATATTGTTATTTTCTAAGAACTTGATATCCTTCTCGAGAATCTTACCCACCCCTGATGTCAACCTCGCAAGCCTGTAGTTTATGGCCCCGCTCTTATCATCTGCTTTGAACATCGGTGTTACGGTGTTAAATTTGCTATCTCCCCGTCTTCGAGGACCTTGTTCAGTTGCGCCGACCACTTAAAGATTCCGGTAAGCGGCTTGAGTATTCGCTGCTTGAGTTCTTTTTGCAGCCTCGGTGATAAGTTATTGGGTAGTGTTGACTAATTCGTACGAGTTTATCTGTCTTGAGGAGAGGGATTAAGAGAAAGAGGAGAGGAATGAGAATGAGAAGTAAAAGAAGGAACAGGGACAGGAGCAGAGAGACTAGAAGAACGAGGAGGAAGATGGAGACTCCACCTGTACTAAATACCAGGTTACAGGAATCCTTCAAGGGCCGACGGCGAAACTGTAAACAGCAACCATTAGAACTGACGTGCATGAAAGAAGGAGGAGGAGGAGGAGGAGGAGGAAACATGGAAACATGGATATGCAGGCAACAGAAAACCTATTGGCTCATTACGAAGTTGCCCGCTCTGGTGATTTTATCTGTTCAACAGCCACTTAGGGCCCGAAAAACAGATGAAAGCGCTTCGATATTTAGTGTACAATGAAATGACGGTCGATTCGATTTTTGAAGGCGTTGATGGTATTCTCATTTACTACTTCTGAGGGAAGATTGTTCCAGTGGCGGATGACTCTGTCTGAGAAGAAACTCCTGCCAATGTATGTGCTACATCGATTCGATTAAATGGGTATATAAGCCGTTATTTCTAGTTTTTGAGTTGGTTTGCAGTTCAAAGAACTTGGAGGAGGAGGAGGAGGAGGGACATAGGAACACAAAGGAAGAACAAACAACAGCAGACCAGCTGGTCCTTACGAGGCTGTTTGTGACAAGCTACACTAACTATCTAATCAAAGGTAGAAGATGAAGGACAGCAAAGCTGGCAGGAAAGGAAAAAGAACCATGCAGCATGGAAAAACTGCATGGAAATTATGTAGGAAAGAGGAAAGAACTACCATTCCTGCTACCACTAACCGGGCGATAAAAACGGACAAGGACACCAGTATTCGAAAGAACTTAACGTTATTACGACAATGAGTAATATCTTAGTTGCTGGTTGGATTCAAAATACTTGTCTAATCTATTCTTGAAGGCTGTAACTGTTGTACTATCAACGACATCACAGGGTAGAGAGTTCCAAACATTAACAACTCGATTGAAGAAGTGCTTAGCTTCGTGCGACGAGAATCTTTTACCACTTATCTTCCAATTGTGATTTCTTCTTGTTCTATTTGATCGATCAATTGTAAAGTAATCTTCTGCATTAATATCACTGAATCCTTTAAACATTTTAAACACTTCTATTAGATCGCCTCGCATTCTTCGTTTTGATAGGCTGAATAAATTTACTTCTTTAAGCCTTTGTTCATACGATAAATTTCTCAACCTAGGAATCATCTTTGTTACTCTTCGTTGAAACCGTTCCAACTTTTCTATGTCTTTTCTGTAATAGGGAGAACAAAATTGTACACAGTACTCTAGACGGGGTCGAACCAACCAATTATGCAGTTTTAATATTACTTTTTCCGATTTATTATTAAAGACTCGTCCGATGAAGCCAACCAATTTGTTTGCAGTTTTAACTACCACTGAACAATGCTGACCGGGCTTTAAATCGTTTGATATAGTGATTCCAAGATCCTTTTCTTTACTTACTGAAGGAGGAGGAGGAGGAGGAGGAGGAGGAGGTGGTGGAAATGGTGAAGAAGGAAGAGGAATGCGAAAAGGAAGAGATGAAATGTGGAACACAGAAGACACAACAACATAGAAAAATACATACATGGAGAGATAAAAGTGCTGAAAGAGGTAAAAATGAAGAGAAGAAAAGGTCGAAAGAAGTGAAACGATAGCAATAGTACATGAAAGAATGATAGGAAAACGGAGGGAAGAGAGAAAGAGGAAACTGGTCTCAACTTCATATGATAATTAAAGAAGAAAATGAGGAAGCTAATAATGAAGAGGAAGTATATCTCGCTTTTTAAGAGGTGAAAAGAGAAGAGGGGTAAAAATAAAGGAAGAAGAAAAGGAAGATGAAGTGGGCTTTGTTGTCAAATGTTTTTAAATTAGATGAAAAAAGTAAAACACGGAAACATGGAAATGCAGGAAACAGAAAGCCTATGGGCTCATTACGAGGTTGCCCGCTTTGGTAAATTAATCTGCTCGACAGCCACTTGGGGCCTGGGGAGCAGATGAGAGCACCTCGTTATTCAGCTTACTCCTGATGCAACGAAACGACGGTTGATTCGATATTTGAAGGAGTTGATGGTATTCGCATTTACTACTTCTGAGTGAAGATTGTTCCAGTGGCGGATGACTCGGTTTAAAAACTCCTTACAATGTATGTGTTACATCGACTAGACTGAATGGGTAAACCGTTATTTCTAGTTCTTGAGTTGGGTTGCAGTTCAAAGAATTTGGAGTAATCGACGTTATTAATTTTTTTCAGGTACTTGAAGACTTGAATCATATCCCCTCGTAGGCGTCTTTTCTACAGTGTAAGGAGATTGAGTCGCTTGAGTCGTTTCTCGTACGGTTGAGCTTTTAAGGTTAAGGTTGGAATCATTTTCGTGGCGCGTCGTTGAATCCTTTCCAGTAAATCAATGTCCTTTTTGTCATTAGGAGACCAGAACTGTACCGCATACTCGAGGTGCGGTCTTACCATGAAATTATATAAGGATAGCATCACGTATGGCGTTTTACACTCGAAGTTCCTCGTTATGAGCCCGAGCATAGTGTTGGCTTTGTTATATGCTTTTTTTACAGGGATTCGCGTGTTTCAGATCACTGCTGATAGTGACCCCAAGATAATTTTCCTCCTGCATCGCCTGCAGAGGTTTCCCATTCATGATGTATGTGTGGTGACTATTTCTGGACCCAATGTGCATGACTTTGCATTTGTCAACATTAAAGAACATTTGCCATTTATCCGACCATTCGATAATGTGATTGAGGTCTTTCTGAATGATTTCGCAGTCGGTCTTTGTGAGGGTCTTTCCCCCCACCTTGGTGTCATCAGCAAATTTCGATAGTGTGGCTTTCAGTCCTGATTCAGGGTCGTTGATATATATGATAAAGAGAATGGGTCCCAGCACTGACCCTTGGGGCACTCCACTAGTGACTGGAAGCAAATCGGAAAGCTGTCCGTTGAGTTTAAGGAGTCGATGCTGCGGTACCTTGTCGAAGGTATATAACATCACTGGGGATGTGGTCATCCCAGTTCTTATATATACCTTGGAAAAAGTCTAATAGATTCGTTAAGCAGGAGCGCTTGTTTCTGAAGCCATGCTGGGTGTCGGAGATAATATTATTGTCTTCTAGAAACTTGACAAGTTTATCTCTAATAATCTTCTCGAGTATTTTGCCTGCCACTGATGTCAAACTTATGGGCCTGCTGTATAATGCAACGCTTTTGTCTCCTTTTTTTGAAAATTGGTGTTACGTTCGCCATCTCCCAGTCTTCTGGGACCTTGTTCAGTTGTACTGAACGGTTAAATATGTTAGTGAGTGGCTGAAGCATTTGCTGATTAAGCTCTTTTAATAACCGCTGGGACAAGTTGTCGGGTCCCATTGACTTGTTCGTGTCGAGTTAGTCCAAGTACTTTTTCAATTCATGCTTAAGAAGAAGAAGGAAAATGAAGAAGGATAACTGAACTTTATAATGAAGAAAAGGAAAAAGAAGGAAAGAAAGGAAGGAAGGAAAGTAGAGGAGGAGGAAGATGAGGTAGGGATAAGTGCTGAAGATGAAGAAGGAAGAAAATGAAGAAGGATGACTAAACTTTCTAATGAAGAGACAGAAAAGGAGGAAGAAAAAGATAGGTGAGAAGAAGAAGAGAAAGAGGAGGAGGAGGAGGAACAAGAGGAAGAGTGCCTAGTCTTCAAACCGAGCAGGAAGAAAGACGCGGGTGATAAGACCATCAAATCTCCATTCCGTCCTCATTAGAATTTATGTTCGGCAAGGTGACCATAAACATGAGGTATTAAGCAAGACCCGCGACTCGCTTATAAGGCGGGCACAGCTTTTACTTATTAAGAGTCCACCGCCAACGGATAACACCTCGGACACTGCATTCGGACAGACGTACCTAGCGAGATAGAGCAACGGCGTACAGCACCTGCTACAAATAACATCGGCTACTTTATGAACAATAGAGTAGAAAGTGAACTGGTATTACGGTGAATGGGCGCTGCTGGTAGCTTCAATTGGCGGATGTTTCGATGTTCCTGTATGGCCTGAAGAGTTCTAGGGTGGGACGTACTCTCTGCATGTACTATATGCATGTGCAAACCTAATACTGAAACGCTATACTTAGGGAAAACTGATGTGATAGACGGAAAAGATAACAACATACGCATGTGCACGGGTGTATATATTGCCCTCTTACACCCCCCCCTCCCCACTCCCTCGAGGTAAATATGTAGATGGACAGGCAGATAAAAACACGCACACCGTAAAAAAAAAAGGAAGGAGATTAGAGATATTTGTAGCGGAAAGATAATCCAATAAGAACGTAAGAGGGAGAATGCCAGGGAAGGAAGTTGTATATTTGTGCTGATTAGATAAATAGATTGTTGATTTGTATTGAAACTCGGAGAGAGAGAGAGAGAGAGAGAGAGAGAGAGAGAGAGAGAGAGAGAGAGAGAGAGAGAGAGAGAGAGAGAGAGAGAGAGAGAGAGAGAGAGAGAGAGAGAGAGAGAGAGAGAGAGAGAGAGAGAGAGAGAGAGAGAGAGAGAGAGAGAGAGAGAGAGAGAGAGAGAGAAAATTGAACTAAAAACAAATGAGAGAGAGAGAGAGAGAGAGAGAGAGAGAGAGAGAGAGAGAGAGAGAGAGAGAGAGAGAGAGAGAGAGAGAGAGAGAGAGAGAAAAAAAAACAAATGTCAAAAGACAAGAAGACAAAATAACGAAAAACTGTAACCGAAAATCAAGGAAAATAAATACAAACTAGAAAAATGCAAAAAAAAAATTCCTATCAACACCTGCCAATAACACAACAAAGACATACCAAAAAAAAATAACATAAAACAAAAATAAAAAATACCAAAAAATGAGAAAAAACTCGAAACCAACACCTGCCGACGATGAGACCGAGACCAGAACGCAAGTGACCGAGAATCGAGACCAGGAGGAAGCTGAGAACGAGGAGCGCCTTCAAGAACCCGTCCAGGTGGTGGTGGTGGGCCAGACTCACCTGAGGGCGGCCAGGTAGGGGGTTACAAATTAGGGGGCAATTTCGTGCTTTACCTGCGATGTGTGTGTGTGTGTGTGTGTGTGTGTGTGTGTGTGTGTGTGTGTGTGTGTTCGGTGTTTTGCTCCACGTTTGGTCTTGTTGTTTGTATTTTCTTAATGTACTTATGTTTGCTTATTTGTTTGTGCGGTTCGATCTTGTGTCTTGCATGTTAACAGGACTCTATAAGTCGCACGAACATGTTGTCTGAGGCCCTCCCCGGCGTACTCATGGCGTGCTTTTAGTCAGTACTCTACTCCTTTTATGCCTCACAAAATACTACACTTCATACCGTCCCTTTTTCAAGCCAATCTTTCCATTTCCTTACACTACATTTTATTATTATTATTGTGCTTAGTTATTTGGTTATCTATCTTACATTCAATCTATCTCGTCTGTCAGAGTTTAAAAGAGATAGATAGATAGAAAGAAAGAGAGAAAAGGGGAGGGAGAGAGAGTCTTACCCCGAGGTCAAACTGATGATTGTTACCATGAAAGATTTTACCCAAACCTGACCTTTTATGCTCCCTTCCCTCCATACCTTGCCTGACCTTCCCTTGCCTCTCCTCACTCATACCTCCACACCCGCCTTGCCCATACACTTATCCTTGTTTTGCTTTCTTTCCTCCATTGCCTAGCTTTTTTTTTTTTTTTCATTCTTTAAACTCATCCCTGTCCCCTTGCTTCTCCTCCTCCTCCTCCTACGCCTATTCTTTTATCTCTTGGTCCTCTTCCCCTCTTTGTCGTACTCTCTCTCTCATCTTCCTCCTCCTCCTCCTCCTCCTCTTCACCATTATCACCACCGCACGCATACGTCTAGTAAGCCTAACCAAAATAATATAAAAAATAGCTTCCAATCAACACAAACGTACCAAAAATGTTCTCTCTCTCTCTCTCTCTCTCTCTCTCTCTCTCTCTCTCTCTCTCTCTCTCTCTCTCTCTCTCTCTCTCTCTCTCACACACACACACACACACACACACACACACACACACACACACACACACACACGCCCCATTTTCGACTCAAAATCGCTCCACCCTTTCAATCCGGTCAAATGCTATCCTCCTCCTCCTCCTCCTCCTCCTCCTCCTTCACCTCCTCCTGCTCCTCTTCGTCCCTTCTACATGCGCCACTCTCCTCATTTCATCTTTTCCTTTTTCCTCATATCAAATCTGGTTATCACTCTTTCTTACCCTCTTCCTACTTTCTCCATTTACCACATGTCTTTCAACTTTTTTTTCTCATCCACTCATCCTCCTTCCAATTTCCCCACTCCTCCTCCTCCTCCTCTTCCTTCACCTACCAGCCCACTCCATACCCCAAATTTGGACAGAATATCCCCATCTCCCCCCAGATCCGGTTTCCTCCCCCTTAATGTGTGTTTGTACCCGAAAACTGAACAACCTGCCTCGCCTCCCACCCCGTAAAGCAAGAGTCGCGCGGTGATTTCATTCCATTATTTACTGTAATTATTTGCTGTCATTCCGTTCTATCACTGATCTTGAGGAAGAGAAAAAAGGTGGAAGGTGAAAGGGGTGATAAAGGGGGAGGGTGTGAGGGAGAATTACAGAGTTACAGGGGGGCATACACAAGGGTACACACAAGGGACATACACAAGGGAACACACAGGGGCATACACATAGGTACACACTTGGGGCATACATAAGGGTACACACAAGGTGATGGATTGAGAGAAGGTAGAGAGAGAGCGATTGGAAAGGGATAGAATGAGAGCTGTTTTCGTTGATGCAAGAATTACCACAATGAGTTAATCCATTTTCCAAGCCTACTCTTTTTCTTCTCTCCCCACAAGGCTCATCCACCCAGCATGCCGCCTCCTCCATCGCTCCTTCCTCCCAACTCATCTATTCACATACCGCCTAAGTGATATTTCTGGTAAAGCTTATTGTGGATGCTGGTGCGTGCTTGTGTGTGTGTGTGTGTGTGTGTGTGTGTGTGTGTGTGTGTGTGTGTGTGTGTGTGTGTGTGTGTATTAATAGTAGAAGACATGGGACAGAGCATTAACACACACACACACACACACACACACACACACACACACACACACAAAGCACATACATAAACAATACCCACATATACAACACAATGACAGACGAAAACAAATACAAGCACACACACACACACACACACACACACACACACACACACACACACACACACACACACACACACACACAAGCAAACCCATAAATAGCTAAGGAGAATCAACGGTACCTTATCAATAGACTTCAACCGGACTATAGCGAGTGATCGTCCTACCTCGTCCCATCCTTACGCGCACCTTTCCCCGCCCTTCCCGGCACCCATTACCTGCATTTCACCTGTCTTTTGGCCCAGGTGTGGGAAGGAATGTTGTGTGACGTCATTGAGAGCGCAAGTAAGACCAACCAACCAAGCCGAGGAGACAGAACCCGCATGCTTATGTGGTGAACCAGGGGGAGACGGTGGGAGAGGAGTAAGGGGGGGGAGCAGTGGAGGTAATGTGGTGTGTGTGGTGGTAGGGAGGGGTGAGTAAGGGCAGGGTGGTGAGGGGTACTGGTGGCGGTGGTGATGATGATGGGGAGGGGGAAAACGAGGGCTGCGTGGGCTTGGGGGCAGTGGTGTTGATGGGGTTGAGGTGAGGTGAGGTGAGGTGAAGTGAGGTGAGGTGAGGTGAGGATGATGGCGACGACAATTTTTCTACCTAGCATCATCGCCGGCATTCCTTCTGATCCTGCCGCTGCTTCTGTTGTTGTTGTTGTTGTTGTTGTTGTTGTTGTTGATGTTGGTGGTGGTGGTGATGGTGTATGTACAGTTTCGCAGCTGATATATCTACTACTTCTACTACTATTACTACTACTACTACTATTGCTGCCACTGTTACTACCACTTCTACTTTTTCTGTGCTTCCAGTAATTATGATTGCCAGCATTCTAATGATACAAATTTGTTCGCATCATTTGGTATCTCCGAGCAAGATAACCACACACACACACACACACACACACACACACACACACACACACACACACACACACACACACACACACACACACACACACAGGAGGATGGTGGGTTCAAATATAATGCAAATCAGCCACCTGCCGCGCTAAAGAGCGGAAGAATTACTCCCAGGTAAGAGAAAATGAGACTGCGAAGCCCACACACGCACGCACACTCACACTCACTCTCTCTCACTCTCTCTCTCTCCCTCCTCGTTCCTTTGGGTGACTACGGAGACGAAGTAATGACCCCCAGACCCTTGTTCCCATCCCCTTTACACTGTTTATTTGCCACTTAAGCGCATGTGGTTCAAATACATTTCTTTTTCCAACGCTGACACTGGTTCATGCCATTTTCAATTTCCATTCTGCGTGTAATGGGCCAAAGTTTCCTATTACTGACATGCGCCTACCTGTGTTAATACGGACCACATGGGAAGCAGATGAATGAGAATATATAAAAAGAACGAGCAGGAGTTGAAGATAAGTGCATCGAACAGACAAGAATATGATTAGTGAAATTAGGAAAACGTACTAGACAAAGAGGGAAGATGGAGAAACATTGACATAAACGACCCGAACGAAAAGAGAGAAGAAATATTAAGAAAGAGAAATAGAGAGCGAAAGGAAAAAAAAGACTAATGGTAGAGGCAAGAACGTATACAAGAAGGAAGAGAGAAAGGAAAAATATTCAGAAAGAGAAATGGGACGACAAGAAGAAAAAGATTATAGTGAAGACAGGTGAAGAAGTGTAAAGGAAAACAAGACCAAAACACCATAAAAAAATACAGAAAGGTTAAAAAAACAGATAAACTTTAAGGACTGAGAAAAAAAGAAAAAACAAGCACAGCAAAACTAGTAAATATTAAGATTATGCATTCATGTGTGTGTGTGTGTGTGTGTGTGTGTGTGTGTGTGTGTGTGTGTGTGTGTGTGTGTGTGTGTTTAGACGTGTGGATGTTGTGTGTACCAGAGTCAGAGGCCAAATATAGTGATTAATGAGAGTTTTGCCTCGCGGTCGGGTACTCCTTGGACGGGGGTTCGAATCCAGTTTACTGATAATGATGGTGATGATGGTGATGGTGGTGGTGGTAATAATGATGTGTGTATGTGTGTTTGTAACTGATAAACGGGAGAGGGGAAAAGTACTTATAGTGACAATGGGTAATGGTGATGGTGAAGATGGTGGTAAATGATAAAGGATTGTGATTAGGCCTATGGTGGCACTGGGTAAGAATGGTGGTAAGTGATAATAGATAGGAGTGGTGATGGTTATGGTGACAAGGAAAGTGATGGTGACATTGAAGGTAAGTAAATAAAGGGTTAGGGGTGATGATGGTTATGGTGTCAAGGTAAATGGGGATAGTGATAATGGAGGTGGATGGAAATGGTGGTGGTGAGGGAAAAAAATAATTGGCGATGGAAATCATGGCGAGGGAAAATATGAGGGAAAAAATGTCTGGAAAGAGAGGAAAGAAGAATTAAGATGAAGATAATGATAATGATAATGATGGTAATAAACGATAGTAAATATGTAAAAATCACGCAAAAAAAGATATAAATAAAAATATAGTGCACTGGTAAAAGGGAAAAAAACGAGAATATGAATAAATTAAATGCAAACCAGAAAAAAAATGTTACATGACCACGATCGTTAAACTATATGAAAGGAAAACGATAAAGCAAGCAAAGGAGGGAAATAAAAAGATAGAAAGAGAACACGAGAAGGGAGAAAACCGGACGAACGATAACAGGCAACAGAGAATGAACTGCCGACAAGAAAGATAGACAAGATAGAAAAGCGAAAGAACCACACACACACACACACACACACACACACACACACACACACACACACACACACACACACAAACACACACACACACACACGCAAGCAAGGACTCAGACCACACAAATGCAACACGAAAAGAGTGAAAGAGAAATAAAGTTTAACATGAAATTCACCACAGGCACTCTCATATCTGATCTCTCTCTCTCTCTCTCTCTCTCTCTCTCTCTCTCTCTCTCTCTCTCTCTCTCTCTCTCTCTCTCTCTCTCTCTCTCTCTACCACTATTACTACTCCTGCTACTTCGTCTACTGCCTCTTTACACACGAATTAACAGCACACTAAAGAACGATAATAGCGCATCATCAGACCCCAGCGACAAGTAAATAAACACTCTTCACAATCACAGGAATCAAAACAGCGATGATCATAATTACACCAATGAAAACCCACTAACAAGAGTCTTCATTTTATCTATATACACCTTTTTTTACTTCTTCTTTCGGTAACCTCACGAAACGAAGCCTAACCCGGTAGCTAATCTGCGACCCCAAACACCACCTGCTTGACGCCACAGGTACAATGGAGGTAACAATAGGCTTAGATCCCTCCAACACCGGCTGATAATCCCCTTAATCCGAGCGGTAATCCGGTTAATCCGCTTCTTAGGCCGGTAAATGCCTTCTCATCGCAGGTTGTTTTGTGATAATTGTCTTGGATTCCCTTCTTGTAGTCTACTTGGGTTTGTTGAGACCACTTCTATCATTTTTTCTTCCTCCTCTTCTTTTTCCTCCTCTTCTTCTTCCTCTTCTTTCTTCTCTCTCTCCTCCTCCTCATCTGATAATACTGCTGAGAGTCTCAAATAGGTGTGTGTGTGTGTGTGTGTGTGTGTGTGTGTGTGTGTGTGTGTGTGTGTGTGTGTGTGTGTGTGTGTGTGTGTGTGTGTGTGTGTGTGTGTGTGTGTGTGTGTGTGTGTGTGTGTTTATACTTTCTACTGTTTGTGATTCAGCGTCCACCGCACTTTTTTTGTTGTTGTTAATGTGTACTTTTTTTGTTGTTTTTCAGTTCGTTTTAGTAGTTATTATTAATTAAGATATTATTGTTCCTTGCTTACTACTTTCTTTTCCTCTGTGTTGTCCTGGGTTTTTTTTCTCCTACATCTTTTCGGCTTATTTTTCTTTCCTTCTCTTCATTTAACTTGGTTCATTTACACCTTTATCTTTTGTTTTCCAGTTCCATCTTTCCTTCTTCTCTTTTCTTATCGATTCCTTTTCCATTATCCCCCCCTTTATTTGTTGCGGAATTCCTCCTCCTCCTTCTTCTTCTTCTTCTTCTTCTTCTTCTTCTTCTTCTTCTTCTTCTTCTTCTTCTCCTCCTCCTCCTCCTCCTCCTTATTCGCATCTCCCCTGTATTTATGAGCGTAAAATTCCTCATCTTTCCTTTAAGCAGAAAACATGAATTCCCTCGAGCTCAGGTAGTCTGCAGCTGTGTGTGTGGCTCTTATGTGAGTGATTAATCTCGTGTGTGTGACTGAGTGAGCTCCTGACAGCGTGACTAAACTCGTAAGTGCGTGAGTTAGTGAGTACGTGCGTAGGTCAATGAGTGAGTGTCCTAAGTGCGTGGGTGACTGACTGACTAAATGACAGACCGAGCTCGTGAAAGCGTGAGTGTGTGAACGTGAGAATAGTGTATAAATGAGTAATGAGTAAAATAACTATTAAGTATGGCTGTTAAGTAAGTCAGCAAGCGAGTAAACAGTGAGTATTCGTGATTACTACTAATGGGTGAGTGAGTGAATGAGTGAGGAGTGGGTAAGAATGAATGAGTAGAGGGATGAGGTTCTTTCCGTCTTTTTTAGGTGCTGTCTACTGCGCACGTATAGGCTCTCTTGAGGGGCCTCTTGGACGACCCCAGCCCGTTAGTGACTCAGGAGAATTTTATTTATAGTGACTCTGTAATGTATGACTCTTGCTCCTCTTGAACGATGTCGCTGAGGTTAGGGTTGATTACCAGGGCAGCATGTGGGTAATCTTCACCCACACTCGGCAATAGTTGAAAATTGTCAGCGTGCATCAGTGAGACCGCACCGCCGAGGAGAGTGAGGGAGTGAATGAGTGAGGGAGTAAAGCGAGTGAGTGGGTAAGAAAGTGTGCATGGATGATTTACGCGCGTGGTGGTAGAGGACTTTTTTCTTCGTCGTCCGTCCTGCACGCAAGTCGAGGACAATCCCAGCAACATTTTCCTTTTCCCCGCCAAACAAATGCCCTGTCAGGCGCGTGGATGAGGGAATATATCGCGTGTCTGCCTTCCCTCAACCTTCACCTCCTCCTCCTCCTCCTCCTCCTCTCGTCCCCCTCTTATTCCTCCTCTCCTCCTCTCCTAAGTCGACAACGCTGCTTTTTATAATACTGAGAAGAGAAAAGAATGAAGTTAGTACAGGATGGATAGATACAGACGAGAGGAAAATAAGAGTTGTGATGCTGTTGCTTTTATACTGAAGGCGAATACGAGGAAAATGGAAAGACTGAAATGGCGAGACGAGGGATTCGATTCTTTAGAGGTGTGATGGAGAAAAAAGTTTGAACGTTAAGGAAAGGGTTGAGTTTCTATCTTTTCTTGTTTTTTTTTCTTAAACTTCTATCTTTATATATCTTGAGTACGAAATACAAGATTAAAAGGAAAAGAAAATGACAAAAAAGATTAGGAGATGGATTAAACAGTGGAAAAAAGGATACATCACATACCTCCCCTATCCTCCTCCTCCTCCTCCTCCTCCTCCTCCTTTTTTAAACCAAGGACAAGCACGAAGGTTAGGAAAGAAAGGTGGAATATAGTGAAGGAAAGGAGAAAGAGTAGCAAGTGGAGAAAGGGACAGAGAGGAGTGTCAAAAATTATGAAAGGGATGATGGTACAAAACGATGAAGGTGGACATGGGAAAGAAAATCGGAAATGGTAAAACAAAAGGAATAAAATGTGACTCGGAGGAGACAGACGTGAGTGAAAAAGAGAATCGCTCGTGTACCTTTCCTCGGCCTCCTTTGAAGAGCACATTAACGACAATAAGAACGAAAGAAAGAAAAAGAAACTAGAATAAGGATAAAAAAACACAATTGCATCACGATCAACACGCAATAAACGCCAATACAAACCAACATACTGCAGAATAAACATCACGAGAACGAGAACAGAAACAATACACAAGCAAAAAGGAAGAAGATAAAGAAGAAACAAAAAAAAGATAAGAGGGATAATTAGCATTCCCTGCATCAACGTCAGTGCTAATAACATCCTCCACTCACCTGCCCTGAACCCTCGCCTCCCTCTCCTTGCAAGCCTCAACACCTGTAATTATGAGGCACAGACTAGCAGGTGAGATGACACACGGACGCT